>NC_069499.1:1520037168-1520337168 GCF_027579735.1 Bombina bombina | reverse complement strand
ATCAACCTGATCGTATAGGATCAGGTGGATTGCAGACCGCAGCCTCAGAGGCAGTGGACCAGTTAAGGAGCAGCTGTCTTAAGACCACTGCTTCATATCTGCTGCTTCCGACGAGCATGAAGGCTCACACGGAAACAGGCATCAGGGGCCATTTGGCCCTTGATAAATCGGCCCCAATGTCTCTTTAAATAGCTGACCAGCTACCATACTGTAAACATGCCATGTGATCTCTACCGCGGCTCATCCAAAAGGTTGCTCAGATTTTGTACTGTACTACTGACATGGCTTTCATAGTATTTTTTTTTCTTGCAGTCAATTTAAAGCGAAGTTAAAGGAAGAAACATGCAAAACAATACTGTAATGTGTTAGTGCATTTTATTATTGTACAACTGCCTGCAAAGGAGTTAAACACATACTTGAAGTCAGCTTCAGAGCAACAATGCACTACTGGTACTTGGGAACACGTGGTGACCCAATGACAAGAAACATGTGTGTGTAGTCTTCAACCACCAGCTAGTTCCCTGCTTCTGAAACTACCTAGGTGTGCTTTTTGGCAAAAGATACCAAGAGAACAAAAAAAGTAGTAAATGTCTCTTTAAAATTGTATTCTGAATCATGGAAGTTTAATTGTGGCTAAGTAGCAGGGCCGTCCTCCTTTGTGTGAATGAGAATCCCATGTAGTATTATTTCATATAAATCAGCTAAATTCATTGATATATATATATATATATATATATATATACACACATACTAGTCCTAAAGCCCGTGTACACAGGCCATTTTTTGCAGTAGAGCGGTCCCACCCCTTGCTCTCTCTCTATCCCCCCTGTCTTTTGCTCTCTCTTTCTCCCCTCTCATTTGCTCTCTCTTTCTCCCCTCTATTTTGTTCTCTCTTTCTCCCCTCTCTTTTGTTCTCTCTCTCCCCCGTCTCTTTTGCTCTCTCTCTCCCCCCTCTCTTTTGCTCGATCTCTCCCCCCTCTCTTTTGCGCTCTCTCCCCCATCTCTTTTGCGTTCTCTCCCCCTCTTTTGCGCTCTCTCCCCCCTCTCTTTTGCACTCTCTCCACCCTCTCTTTTGCAGTCTCTGCCCCCTCTCTTTTGCGCTCTCTCTCCCCCTCTCTTTTGCGCTCTCTCCCCCCTCTCTTTTGCGCTCTCCCCCCCTCTCGTTTGCGCTCTCTCCCCCCTCTCTTTTGCTGTCTCTCTCCCCCTCTCTTTTGCTATCTCTCTCCCCCTCTCTTTTGCTGTCTCTCTCCCTCCTCTCTTTTGCTGTCTCTCTCCCCCCTCTCTTTTGCTGTCTCTCTCCCCCTCTCTTTTGCTGTCTCTCTCCCTCCTCTCTTTTGCTGCCTCTCTCCCCCTCTCTTTTGCTGTCTCTCTCCCCCTCTCTTTTGCTGTCTCTCTCCCCCTCTCTTTTACTGTCTCTCTCCCCCTCTCTTTTGCTGTCTCTCCCCCCCCTCTCTTTTGCTGTCTCTCTCCCCCCTCTCTTTTGCTGTCTCTCTCCTCTCGTTTGCTCTCTCTCTCCTCTCTTTTGCTGTCTCTCTCCCTCTCTTTTGCTCTCTCTCCAATCTCTTTTGCGCTCTCTCCCCTCTCTTTTGCGCTCTCTCGCCCTCTCTTTTGCGCTCTCTCCCCCTCTCTTTTGCGCTCTCTACCCCTCTCTTTTGCGCTCTCTCCCCCTCTCTTTTGCACTCTCTCCCCCTCTCTTTTGCGCTCTCTCCCCCTCTCTTTTGTGCTCTCTCTCCCCCCTCTTTTGCGCTCTCTCCCCCCTCTCTTTTGTGCGCTCTCCCCCCCCCTTTTGCGCTCTCCCCCCCCCTCTTTTGCGCTTTTTCCCCCTCTCTTTTGCGCTCTCTCCCCCTCTCTTTTGCGTACTCTCCCCCCTCTCTTTTGCGCACTCTCCCCCCTCTCTTTTGCGCAATCTCCCCCCTCTCTTTTGCGCACTCTCCCCCCTCTCTTTTGCGCACTCTCCCCCCTCTCTTTTGCTCACTCTCCCCCCTCTCTTTTGCGCTCTCTCCCCCCTCTCTTTTGCGCTCTCTCCCCCCTCTCTTTTACTGTCTCTCTCCCCCCTCTCTTTTGCTGTCTCTCTCCCTCCTCTCTTTTGCTGTCTCTCTCCCCCTCTCTTTTGCTGTCTCTCTCCCCCTCTCTTTTGCTGTCTCTCTCCCCCTCTCTTTTACTGTCTCTCTCCCCCCTCTCTTTTGCTGTCTCTCCCCCCCCTCTCTTTTGCTGTCTCTCTCCCCCCTCTCTTTTGCTGTCTCTCTCCTCTCGTTTGCTCTCTCTCTCCTCTCTTTTGCTGTCTCTCTCCCTCTCTTTTGCTCTCTCTCCAATCTCTTTTGCGCTCTCTCCCCTCTCTTTTGCGCTCTCTCGCCCTCTCTTTTGCGCTCTCTCCCCCTCTCTTTTGCGCTCTCTACCCCTCTCTTTTGCGCTCTCTCCCCCTCTCTTTTGCGCTCTCTCCCCCTCTCTTTTGCGCTCTCTCCCCCTCTCTTTTGTGCTCTCTCTCCCCCCTCTTTTGCGCTCTCTCCCCCCTCTCTTTTGTGCGCTCCCCCCCCCCTCTTTTGCGCTCTCCCCCCCCTCTTTTGCGCTTTTTCCCCCTCTCTTTTGCGCTCTCTCCCCCTCTCTTTTGCGTACTCTCCCCCCTCTCTTTTGCGCACTCTCCCCCCTCTCTTTTGCGCAATCTCCCCCCTCTCTTTTGCGCACTCTCCCCCCTCTCTTTTGCGCACTCTCCCCCCTCTCTTTTGCTCACTCTCCCCCCTCTCTTTTGCGCTCTCTCCCCCCTCTCTTTTGCGCTCTCTCCCCCTCTCTTTTACTGTCTCTCTCCCCCCTCTCTTTTGCTGTCTCTCTCCTCCCTCTCTTTTGCTGTCTCTCTCTCTCCTCTCTTTTGCTTTCTCTCTCCCCCCTCTCTTTTGCTGTCTCTCTCCCCCTCTCTCTTTTGCTGTCTCTCTCTCCCTCTCTCTATCCCCCCTCTTCTGCTTTCTCTATGCACTCTCTTCTGCTCACTCTATCCACCCTCTTTAGAGCTCTCTGTCTCTCGGCATCTGGCCCCATCTGGCCCCGCCCGCGCCACGCCCGGCCACACCCACTCCGCACCCGTCCGACCACGCCCACTCCACCACACAACGTCAGGTCAGTTGGAAGACCAGGTGTGTTTGTCCTCGCGCACAGTCTCTACTGCGCATGACAGCTTTGGACAAACACACTTGGCCTTTTATTATTATAGGATATATATATAATTTTTTTTTAAACTGTTGTAGAGTTTCTTGTTAGACATTGTCCCTAACCCACTTCATGGTGTATTTGCTAATCTTTTACTCAAAATATAAACTGATAAATTTATTTGGTACATTTAATTTCATCATTTATTTTTAATTATATTTTTATCTGTTGTTGTTTTTTTTTTATTGTATGTCATGCTTCCCCTGTTTTGGACACTATTTATGGAGGTTTATTAATATTGCCCAACAACAAGTTATTTCCTATTTGTTCCTAGATTGAGCATCTCTTTTGTTCTATGATGTTAAAATAAAAGAATAATGGACTATTTCTGAACAAACTGAATCATTAGATTAACATTTAAAACAAATAACGCTCTTTTTTTGAGTCTTAAAATACATATGGCCAGAAGTGAAGTGCAAAATATAACTTTCGCAAATGTGCGCTGGTATTACAGGTGAGGTGCAATGCGAACACAAGATTGCACTAAAGCATTACGCTCACGAGAGCAGGCTTCTATAGGTTCCAATGGGAGCCTCATTCTCATGCCGTCAGACACAGCTGAGAACCTAGCGCAGCGAAGGGGGTAAGTCAAGCAGCAATGGGCAGCAAATTTAAATATATATGTATATGATTATATATATATATATATATATATATATATGTGTGTGTGTTTATGTGTGTATATGTGTATATTAACACATAAATATATATGTATATAAGCATATACATATATATTTACAGGGAACACACAATTTCCATAGACCGCAATGTAAAGAAAACTAACACCTAAGTTTGGGGGCAATTGGGAGACATTTAGAAAATTAACCAGAGGTCTGACCTCTGGTTAGTTTTCAGAGCAGTAATTGCTACCGCGAGCTTGCAGTAGCAATAACCAACCACTAGTAATGGCTGGTTATTTATTGCACGCCCACAAATAGGCAAATTTGCCCATTTGCAGGCGAGTGATTAGTTAGCGGTCCACTTGTACTCTAGTCCAAAGTGTTTGTCTTCTTAGTAATTGTTTATTGTCAGTGAAACTTTTTCAGCTTTTTTTAAAAACAACACCTTTTTCAGCTGTGTACACTATCGGCTCCATATACTAAAAGGCTAGCAAACAACATTCTCAGTTAGGGAATCTGTCTTTACAAAGAGCAAATAGCCGGCGCTGCAAGTCTGCTGCCTATAGTTATCTTTGCACAAGGATTCCCTTGTGCATTGCCAACCATTGCTTTTGCACAACCAATAAAACGAGAGAAGAGCCTGTCAGTTAGAGTGATTTATGTTTGCTACTCTAAGCTCGTATCGCCACTGCTTCTAAACTTGCAGTAAGCCCTAAAACATGCAGCCCTATGTGCTCACTGAAAAAAATGCTAGTGCAACAGTACTCTTATCTAATATGTTATTTTTAATTACAGGTAACCCTCAGTTTACGCCGGGGTTAGGTTCCAGTAGGAATGGTTGTAAATCGAAACCGTTGTAAATTGAAACCCAGTTTATAATGTAAGTCAATGGGAAGTGAGGGAGATAGGTTCCAAGCCCCTCTCAACATTGTCATAAGCAACACCTAATACATTATTTTTAAAGCTTTGAAATGAACAAAATATATAATTAAACTAAGTTAAATGAACAAAAACATTTGCTAAACAGCATTATAAACCTAATAAAATAATCACACAACACAGACTTCACTTGCATTTTTCTGCAAACAGTTCTTTCTATGCATTCCAATCTGGACTGAGTTATAGACAGGAAGATCTTATTCCTTTGAAATCTGCTCGATAGCTCAGGTCTGGTTAAACTGATTAATTTCAGCTTGCTTGGCTTTGCTGCAACACAAGCAGACAGCTCCACCTACTGGCTATTTTAATAAATGCACTGCTTCTCAATGCTTTTCAACAGCAGTCACATGACTGGAAAAAAAGGTTGTTATTCTGAAACGGTGTAAATTGAACCGTTGTAAAACGAGGGCCACCTGTATACTCCTAGATTGTAAATTCCCACAGGAATAGGGCCCTTAATTCCTCCTGTATGTGTTTGTAAAATCTTGTCTTGTCTCTTACAAGTTTGATATCATTGTTTTATTTAAATTAATTGTACCCATGGACAGTGCTGCGGAATATGTTGGCGCTTTATAAATAAAGTATAATAATTATACTTATAACTTTAGTTAACGTGGCGAAAGCCACTTGTAATCTGACCCAGTGAGTGAATAAAGGCTATAACTGGGTTTTTAGCTCAGCTTATGCTGCAGTTAAATCTTCTTTATAAGGCCCCTTTTATCAAGCTGCATATGAATGAGCGAACCTGCAGCAAAATGAAACAGCGTTCATCAGACCGCAGCTTCCTAACCAGTACACCAGCTATAAACTTGCAGATTAAATTAACCAGGTATGTTTGCCCTGGATTGATTGACAACACCTACTCACACTCACAAAGGCCAGCATTTATCATCTGCTGGGCGGACAGTGTTATCTCAGGTGAACCAGTCCCCCCGGGATCACAAAATGCGAAACGCTAGTGTAATATTAGCAATGGCAATTTATTGCAGCAATACGCTGTCCGTATTTAACATTGCACAAGCGTTTTGCAATTTGCAATGATAAATGCTGGCCTATGTGTTAAAAGCCGTTCTACCTCCAACATTTTGCAATGACCTCCAAATATGCTTTGCCATAAGTTATTCTCATATTAGGTTTTAGATTGTCTGCAAGGATCTTGACCAGATCTAGAGCCCATACTAAACCATGAAATGTAAGTAAAAATATTAACTATAAAGCTAAATATCAAAGATGTAGGATATTGATGGAGGACCTTATATCCTCCGACCTTTCCCGCATTGTTTTTGACTGCTCTCCTAGCTCTATCTGCATTTTGCAAAAAAAGCACTACCTTGCCAATTCTATGCAGCCGGTTCCTCAGAGGTTACAGAAATGATTGACAGCTTATGGCACCTTCTAGTACCCCCTAAAAGTACACCCTAAAACTGCCACTGGATACAAGAGTAATACACAGGTCGGGGAATTCAGAAGGTAAAAATCACAGTATTGGCTTTCAAAAGAACAAAATAAATCTTCAGAATAAATACCTTTAAAGGTACATTTAACACATTGAGATGGTAATATAAAATGTTAAATCGTGTGTGTGTATATATATATATATATATATATATGCAACATTTTCCTGTAATTCTATTCTGAAATTGTGAGCTTTTCTGTTTCAACACACGGGGTTTGTTTTTCAACTAGCAGCGGCGGTTGCTACGGTTGCTGGAGCTGCGTCATATTGGTGTAACGCCTTATTTGATATGATTGAGGGCGAACCCTCTTTCGAGGAGGTGCAGGAGAAGATTAAGGCCCTAAAGGTGGCCAATTCCTTCATTCGTGATGCTAATATGCAATTTATCCACCTGAATGCTAAGGTATCAGGTTTTTCGGTTCTAGCACGCAGGGCTCTGTGGCTAAAATCGTGGGTTGTGTGCATTTCTGGGTTGTGTGCCTTAAAAAGGCAAAGACAGCAGCCTTGTCTTAGACATGACCTCTAAGACAAGGCTGCTGTCTTTGCCTTTTAAGGGCAAGATCCTGTTCGGTCCTGGTCTGGACTCTATCATATCCACGGTTACAGGAGGCAAGGGTGCCATCCCCAGGATAAGAAATCAAAACCTAAGGGTTCTAATTTTCGTCCTTTTCGTGGGGATAAGGAGCAACGCCAACAGACCTCAGCGAAAGTGGACCAACAGAAAGGGCACCTGGAAGCCTGTCCAAGCCTGGAACAAGTCTAAGGAGAACAAGAAGCCAGCCGAGACTAAGTCCGCATGAAGGGGTGGCCCCCAACTGGTCGGTGGACCGAGTGGGGGGCTGATTGTCTCTATTCTTAGACAACTGGTTGCAGGATGTCCAGGACCCCTGGGTTCTGGAGGTAGTTGCCCAGGGTTACAGGATAGGGTTCAAGTCCTCTCCGCCCAGGGGCAGATTCCTTCTGTCAAACTTCAAGGCCGGAAAAAAGGGAGGCTTTTCTGGGTTGTGTGCTGGATCTCTCCGCTCTAGGGGTTATCGTACCAGTACCCCATGCAGAAAGGGGTCTAGGGTATTACTCCAATTTGTTCGTGGTCCCAAAGAAGAAGGGCACGTTCCGCCCAATTCTGGACCTCAAATGTTTAAACAAGTTCCTGTCCGTTCCATCGTTCAAAATGGAAATGATAAGATCCATTCTGCCCATAGTTCAAGAGGGGCTGCAATGACCTCTATAGACTTGAAGGAGGCCTACCTTCATGTTCCGATTCACAGGGACTATTACATGTTCCTCAGATTTGCCTTTCTGGATCAGCATTTCCAGATCGCGGATCTCCCCTTCGGTCTGGCGACGGCCCTGAGAGTCTTTACAAAGGTTCTGGGGGCCCTCCTAGCAGTAGCTAGATCCCAAGGCATCACAGTGGCGCCCTACCTGGATGACATCCTGGTTCAGGCCCCATCATTTCATCTGGCAGAGGCCCACACCATGGTCCTGCTGCAGTTACTTCAATCTCACGATTGGAAGGTCAACTCTGGTTCTCTGGTTCCCAGTACCAGGGTGGAGTTTTTGGGCACGATCATAGATTCTGTCTCCATGAAGATCTTTCTCACGGACAAGCAACGCACAAAGATGGCGTCTACCTGTCTTGCCCTTCAGTCTACAGTGAGACCATCTGTAGCTCAGTGCATGGAAATGATTGGGCTCATGGTCTCCAGCATGGACATCATTCCATTCACCAGGTTTCATCTCAGAACTCTTCAATTGTGCATGTTGATATACATGGATGCATGGACTCGGATTTCCCTCTCCTGGTGGATCCACCCGGATCACCTGTCCATGGGGAATCCTTCCTGAGACCGTCCTGGGAGATTGTGACCACCAATGCGAGTCTGGTGGGATGGGGAGCTGTTTGGGGTGCCAGGATGGCACAGGGGAAGTGGTCTCACTTCGAGTCTCTTCTTCCAATAAATATTCTGGAGCAATCTACAATGCTCTGAGGGTGTGACCTCGCCTGGAAGACTTCGGCTTTATCTGGTTCCAGACGGACAATATTACCTAGGTGGCTTACATTAACCACCAGGGGTGCACGAGGAGATCCCTGGCAATGAGGGAGGTGTCTCGGATTCTGGAGTGGGTGGAGGCCCACAACTGTTCGCTCTCTGCAATCCACATCCCGGGTGTGGACAACTGGGAGGCGTATTTTCTCAGCAGGCAAACTTTTCACCCGGGGGAATGGTCTCTTCACCCCGAAGTGTTTGCGGAGATCTGTCTCAGATGGGGGACGCCAGAGATGGATCTCATGGCATCAAGATTGAATTGCAAGCTTCCGCGATACGGATTGAGGTCAAGGAACCCCCAGGCGTAGCTGATAGATGCATTAGCGATGCCTTGGAGGTTCGGTCTAGTATACAAATTTCCTCCGTTACTGCTTCTTCCTCGTGTAGAGAGAGTGTCCTCCCTTCTGATTGCACCCTCGTGGCCAAGGAGGACGTGGTTTACGGATCTGGTGAGGATGTCATCCTCTCCGCCGTGGAGGTTACCCTGTCGCAGGGATCTGCTGGAGCAGGGTCCTTTTCAACATCAAAATCTAGCTTCTCTGAAGCTGACTGCGTGGAGATTGAACGCTTATTCTTGGCAAAGAGGGTTTTTTCTGAGAATGTGATTGACACTCTAGTTCAGGCAAGAAAGCCGGTCACTTAACGCATCTATCAAAAGGTGTGGAGGACTTACTTGTCCTGGTGTGAGAGTCATGACTACCCTTGGCACAAGGTGAGGGTATCCAGGATTTTGTCCTTTCTCCAAGAGGGTTTGGAGAAGGGTCTTGCTGCTAGTTCCCTAAAAGGACAAATTACGTCTTTATTGGTTCTGTTGCATAGGAGACTCGCGGGTTTCCCTGACATCCAATCTTTTGTTCAGGCTCTGTCTCGAATCAGGCCTGTTTTTAGGCAGGCTGCTCCACCTTGGAGATTAAACTTGGTTCTTAAGGTCTTACAGAGGGTTCCGTTTGAGCCTATGCATTCTCTTGACATAAAGGATTTCTCTTGGAAGGTTCTCTTTCTGTTGGCCATTGCATCGGCACGCAGAGTCTCTGAGCTGGCAGCCTTGCAATATGAGCCCCCTTATCTGGTGTTTCATGCGGATAAGGCTGTTCTTCGCACAGGCTTGGGGTTTCTCCCCAAGGTGTTGTCTAACCGTAACATCAATCAGGAGATAGTTGTTCCTTTATGTCCTAACCCTTCTTCTCCTAAGGAGAGGTTACTTCATAACCTGGATGTGGTTCGTGCTTTGAAATTCTATCTTCAGGCCACAAAGGATTTCAGACAATCTAAATCTCTTTTTGTTGTATGTTCAGGGAAGCGCAGGGGTCAGAGGGCTTCTGCTACTTCTTTGTCTTTTTGGCTGAGGAGCTTGATCCGCTTGGCCTATGAGACAGTTGGACATAATCAGAGGATTACGGCTCATTCCACTAGAATGGTAACTTCATCCTGGGCCTTCAAAAATGAGGCTTCTATGGAGCAAATTTGCAAGGTGGTTACCTGGTCCTCCTTGCAAACCTTCACTAAGTTTTACAAATTTGACGTTTTTGCTTCTGCGGAAGCTGTTTTTGGGAGAAAGGTTCTACAGGCTGTGGTGCCCTCAGATTAAGGGTCCGCCTTTTACCTTCCCGGTTTCATTCAGTGTCCTCTAAAAGCTTGGGTATATGTTCCCACAAGTAATAAATGAAGCCATGGACTCTCCTCCCCTTTAGATGGAAAACATAAATTATGCTTAACTGATCATTTTATTTCCATTGTGGGGAGCAGAGTCCTCGGCCCCCACCCGTATCTCTGATGGGCGGACCTAAATTTAGTATTTTCTTCTGGCACCATTTATACCCTGATATTTCTCCTACTGTTCCTTGTTCCCTCGGCAGAATGACTGGGGGATGAAGGGAGTGGGGGAGGTATTTAAGCCATGGGGGCATATCTATCAAGCTCCGTATGTAGCTTGAAGTCCCGTGTTTCTGGCGAGCCTTCAGGCTCACCAGAAACACCAGTTATGAAGCAGCAGTCTAAAGACCGCTGCTCCATAACCTGTTCACCTGCTCTTAGCAGGTGGACAGACATTGCCACGTACGATCGGGTTGATTGACACCCCCTGCTGGTTGCCGCAAATCTGCAGGGGGTGGTGTTGCACCAGCAGCTCACAAGAGCTGCTGGTGCAATGCTGAATACGGAGAGCATATTGCTCTCCGCATTCAGCGAGGTCTGTCGGACCTGATCCGCACTGTCGGATCAGGTCCGACAGACCTTTGTTAAATAGGCCCCTTTGGCTGGGGTGTCTTTGCCTCCTCCTAGTGGCCAGGTTCTTAATTCCCACAAGTAATGAATGAAGCTATGGACTCTCCTCCCTACGATGGATATAAAATTATCAGGTAAGCATAATTTATATTTTTTATATTCAGCATACATTTCTTAGGGATTTTTATGTCCTTATAAAAATTAACATAATAGATAAATGCTCCATTAATAATAATAGGCAGAGTTGCTAATTTCTTTTTCTTGTAGCAGGCATGTGTCTTTGTTTTTGGACGAATTCCATATTCATCCCATTTCATCTGAAAGCAATACATGAACAACCCGTTAAAGGACAACTAAATAATTGACAAATACACAATAAAAAATACAACACAATAGCACTTTCAAAGTTAATCCGATTTTCCCTCCCCCTATATCACGTGACAGTGATTAGCCAATAACAAAATGCATATACGTATATACTGTGCACTTGAATTGTTACCTTCTGGAAAGTATTTGAAAGTACTGAGTACTAGAACACCTGGCACTGGAGCAGCCTTTTTTCACAGGCCATTTACCTTATGAACAAATTAGTCTACCTCCAGGGTTCTTCTCAGTGGAACACTACCATTGCTAGTGCAATCCTTACTGTTAGGGCAATTCTCTATAGTAATAAAGTTTGTTTATATTGCATTTTTTGCACATAAATGTACTTTTTCCCAGAAAATTGTATTCTGTCTTAGTAATTATGTTTTATATTGTACATTGTATCTCTTTATATTTATGTATCTGTTCTGATATTGTATATATAACATGGAGGCTCATTCACCAAGAAAAATACCTTGCACACCTGGCACACACCTCCCTCACATTCTCTTCCCTTGAAGTCCATACAATTCATTTATTCTCACCCCCATCTGTTCATGTTACTGTCATTTATCAACCCCCCCCCCCCACCCCGGTCACCAACCCATTTCCTTGACCACTTCATCTCATGGCTACCGTATTTCCTCAACTGTAACTCACCTACCATCATTCTTGGGGACTACAATATTCTCATTGATAAGATTCAAAGCTTCTGGAGTTAACCTAATCATTTGGTCTCTCACAGTGGAATAATTCTCTCACTCACAATGATGGACATTAAATTGACCTAATCTTCAGCCACCATTGTTCTGTTTCTCAGTTTACTAACTACACATTCCCACTCTCTGACCACCATCTCTTGAAATGTATCATCACTACACTGACTGCACACCTAACACCTAACCCTTCAAATAGTCTCCAACACACGTAAACACAAAACTACTCTCTCACACTGTAAACCCCCTTCTCCCTGTAATCTCCTCTCCACTATTTTAATTTCCACCCGTAAAGGGGCAAATTTGCTTGTTTACGTGCGCACTTTAAATAACCGGCCAGTACAAGGGGCATGAAGCAGTTATAAGGGGTTAAAGTGAGGGGATGTGGGGGTAAAAAAAATTGGCGCTGAAAAGTGCCTTTACATAGCGGCCTATGGGGACTATTTTAAACTGCAAATATATATACAGGGAGTGCAGAATTATTAGGCAAGTTGTATTTTTGAGGATTAATTTTATTATTGAACAACAACCATGTTCTCAATGAACCCAAAAAACTCATTAATATCAAAGCTGAATATTTTTGGAAGTAGTTTTTAGTTTGTTTTTAGTTTTAGCTATTTTAGGGGGATATCTGTGTGTGCAGGTGACTATTACTGTGCATAATTATTAGGCAACTTAACAAAAAACAAATATATACCCATTTCAATTATTTATTTTTACCAGTGAAACCAATATAACATCTCAACATTCACAAATATACATTTCTGACATTCAAAAACAAAACAAAAACAAATCAGTGACCAATATAGCCACCTTTCTTTGCAAGGACACTCAAAAGCCTGCCATCCATGGATTCTGTCAGTGTTTTGATCTGTTCACCATCAACATTGCGTGCAGCAGCAACCACAGCCTCCCAGACACTGTTCAGAGAGGTGTACTGTTTTCCCTCCTTGTAAATCTCACATTTGATGATGGACCACAGGTTCTCAATGGGGTTCAGATCAGGTGAACAAGGAGGCCATGTCATTAGATTTTCTTCTTTTATACCCTTTCTTGCCAGCCACGCTGTGGAGTACTTGGACGTGTGTGATGGAGCATTGTCCTGCATGAAAATCATGTTTTTCTTGAAGGATGCAGACTTCTTCCTGTACCACTGCTTGAAGAAGGTGTCTTCCAGAAACTGGCAGTAGGACTGGGAGTTGAGCTTGACTCCATCCTCAACCCGAAAAAGCCCCACAAGCTCATCTTTGATGATACCAGCCCAAACCAGTACTCCACCTCCACCTTGCTGGCGTCTGAGTCGGACTGGAGCTCTCTGCCCTTTACCAATCCAGCCACGGGCCCATCCATCTGGCCCATCAAGACTCACTCTCATTTCATCAGTCCATAAAACCTTAGAAAAATCAGTCTTGAGATATTTCTTGGCCCAGTCTTGACGTTTCAGCTTGTGTGTCTTGTTCAGTGGTGGTCGTCTTTCAGCCTTTCTTACCTTGGCCATGTCTCTGAGTATTGCACACCTTGTGCTTTTGGGCACTCCAGTGATGTTGCAGCTCTGAAATATAGCCAAACTGGTGGCAAGTGGCATCTTGGCAGCTGCACGCTTGACTTTTCTCAGTTCATGGGCAGTTATTTTGCGCCTTGGTTTTTCCACACGCTTCTTGCGACCCTGTTGACTATTTTGAATGAAACGCTTGATTGTTCGATGATCACGCTTCAGAAGCTTTGCAATTTTAAGAGTGCTGCATCCCTCTGCAAGATATCTCACTATTTTTGACTTTTCTGAGCCTGTCAAGTCCTTCTTTTGACCCATTTTGCCAAAGGAAAGGAAGTTGCCTAATAATTATGCACACCTGATATAGGGTGTTGATGTCATTAGACCACACCCCTTCTCATTACAGAGATGCACATCACCTAATATGCTTAATTGGTAGTAGGCTTTCGAGCCTATACAGCTTGGAGTAAGACAACATGCATAAAGAGGATGATGTGGTCAAAATACTCATTTGCCTAATAATTCTGCACTCCCTGTATGTATATGCTTATATACATACAGTATATATTTATGTGTTAATATGTGTATATACACATATAAACACGTAAATATATATGTATATACACATATAAACACGTAAATATATATCTATATACACATATAAACACATAAATATATATCTATATACACATATAAACACATAAATATATATCTATATACAAATATAAACACATAAATATATATCTATATACACATATAAACACATAAATATATATCTATATACACATATAAACACATAAATATATATCTATATACACATATAAACACATAAATATATATCTATATACACATATAAACACATAAATATATATGTATATACACATATAAACACATAAATATATCTGTATATACACATATAAACACATAAATATATCTGTATATACACATATAAACACATAAATATATCTGTATATACACATATAAACACATAAATATATCTGTATATACACATATAAACACATAAATATATATGTATATACACATATAAACACATAAATATATATCTATATACACATATAAACACATAAATATATATCTATATACACATATAAACACATAAATATATATCTATATACACATATAAACACATAAATATATATGTATATACACATATAAACACATAAATATATATGTATATACACATATAAACACATAAATATATATGTATATACACATATAAACACATAAATATATCTGTATATACACATATAAACACATAAATATATCTGTATATACACATATAAACACATAAATATATCTGTATATACACATATAAACACATAAATATATCTGTATATACACATATAAACACATAAATATATCTGTATATACACATATAAACACATAAATATATCTGTATATACACATATAAACACATAAATATATCTGTATATATTCATATACATATATATTTTAAATACCCCCTGTGCTGCACTAGGTTATTTGCAGTGTCTCACAGCATCAGAACAAGGCTCCCATTGGAGCCTATGGAAGCTTGTGAGCGCAATGCTTCCAGGCAATGCAAACATGAGATTGCGTTCGCATTGGGCTTAACTTGTAATACCAGCGCACATTTGCGTTCGCTGGTATTACTGAGTGGAGCGCAAATATTGTATTTGCTACCCATAGGAAATAGCCAACAAATGGATTTTCATTAATAAAATAATTCTGTATAACCCGCTTAACAATTTTTTTTTCCGTGACGAATGACTTATCTGAAATAATGTATTTCTCCATGCACTTGTATTTTTTAGTACATTTTCACCATAAACAAAAAAGAAAGAAAAGGAAATTTATCAAAAATATTTTTGTTTATGCTGCTTAAAGCAGAATATGATTTACTAAGTTTCGGACAGCATGGTTACGTTGTTTTATATTGTATTCTGTGATTCTTGTTTTCTGGACTATTGAAGTTTTCCCATAATTACAGTTCATTGAAGCAGTTAATTATTTTAGTGTGTTTTGATGTAATTAGATCCTGTTTATCATGTTTGCCCGGCTGCACTGTTTACTTTGCGAGCAAAGGCACCAAAATTGATTATTTTTTTTTTATGTGCGTTTCCTTTTCTATTCTCCCATCTGTAGTAAAGAAACTCTAATTAACAATCAGCAAGTGACACGTCTACATACTAAATATTATTTTAACAGATGCTGAAGTACTAGATTGTACTTGCAGGCACATTATTAGAATTTTCAGTTGTGTTCTAAAATTTCCTTAACAAATTGCTGTCAATCTGAAGGATCAAAATTATTTCTTTTAAAAGATTAAAAAATAAAAATAAATTCACTAAAGATATTTTGCATAGGTAACCTCTTTCTACACCATTTAGAGAAGATAGGACAGACTGGCTGGTCACCACATCTGCTGAAGCCTCACAGGTAGACCTGAGACAGAAAGCCTGGGGCATTCTGAACAAACATAACATTTGCTGCACCTTCGCTGCGTAAAACATATTTCTCAAAGAGCCCACAGCACTGAGGCAAATGCATATGGCACACGCAAGTGCAATAATAATTCAGACAATAGAGACCTACCACATCTTATGGTTTTATTACAAAGAGATAAATAAACTGTAGACATAAAATTTGTCTATCTAAACAGTATGGGGTAAAGTTACCAAATGTTGGGCTGCCCGACATCGATCAGTACCGAAACAAGCATTTCTGGTGAAGTGTTTGTGCAATGCCGCCCCCTGCACATTTGCGGCCAATCGGCCGCTAGCAGGGGGTGTCAATCATCCCGATCGTATCTGATCAGGATGATTGCTGTCCATCGGGATGATTGCTGTCTGCCACCTCAGAGGTGGCGGATGAGTTAAGGAGCAGCAGTCTTATGACCACTGCTTCTTAACTTAAGTTTCAGGCAGACCTGAAACTTCGGGGGTAGATTGCAGCATCCGCTGCTTGATAAATCTACCCCTATAGCTCAAGTCCCTGTAGAACCCTGTACAGTCTCTATACTGGTGGTGCATGTTGGGGCCCTTGATGTATTCCAGGCAGTGCTACCTGTTTGAGTGAGCACAGAAAAGGTGTCCCACTACCTAAATCACCCAAAAAAGGCGATCTGGCTGAAATCTGTCCTTTGTGGTCTTTTAGTCTCAACATGCGGGCCAATAGTATTTTTTCAACCTTAATTCCGATTGGCTGATAGAATTCTATCAGCCAATCGGAATCTAAGGGACGCCATCTTGGATGACGTCATTTAAAGGAACCTTCATTCGTCGGTAGTCATTGGAAAGAAGAGGATGCTCCACGTCGGATGTCTTGAAGATGGAGCCGCTCCGCGCCGGATGGATGAAGATAGAAGATGCCGTCTGGATGAAGACTTCTGCAGGCTTGGATGAAGACTTTGGCTGTTTCGTTGAGGACTTCTCCCGGCTTCTTGGAGGATGGATGTCGGGTCTTCAAAACTGTAAGTAAATCTTCTGGGGTTAGTGTTAGGATTTTTTAAGGGTTTATTGGGTGGGTTTTAGTTTTAGGATTAGGACTTGGGCTGCAATAGAGCTAAATGCCTCTTTTCAGGGCAATGGGGAGCTTAGGTTTTTTTAGTTAGCTTTTTATTTGGGGGGTTGGTTGTGTGGGTGGTGGGTTTTACTGTTGGGGGGTATTTGTATTTTTTTTTACAGGTAAAAGAGCTGATTACATTGGGGCAATGCCCCGCAAAAAGCCCTTTTAAGGGCTATTTGTAGGTTAGGGTTTTTTTTATTTTCGGGGGGCTTTTTTATTTTCATAGGGTCCTTAGATTAGGTGTAATTTGTTTAAAGCTTTGATAATTTCTTTTTTATTTTTTGTAACTTAGTGTTTATTTTTTTTGTAACTTAGTGTTTATTTTTTCGTGTAACTTAGTGTTTGTTATTTTTTATAACTTAGTTGTAAGTTTTTTGTAACTTTGTAATTTTTTAGTGTAGATTTAATTTATTTGAGTAGGGTTAGGTGTAAATATATAATATAGTTAATTTAATTTGTAGTTAGTTTTATGTAATTTTAGTATAAAAGTTAGGTTAGATTAATTTTTATTTTAATATTGTTTAATGTAATTGTATTATAATAGTTAGGGTAGGTTAATTATTAATTTAATATAGTTTAATGTAATTTTAGTATAAAAGTTAGGGTTGATTAATTCATAGTTTAATACAGTTAATTTAAATCTAAAGGTAAGTTTAAATTTATTATAAGATAGGGATGAGTTAATATTTAATGTAAGGTTAGCGGGTTGTTAGGTTTAGGGGTTAATAGTTTAGTTTATGGCGATGTGGGTGGATGGCGGTTTAGGGGTTAATAGGTTTAGTAAATGCTTGTGATGTGGGAGGCCAGGGGTTTAGGGTTTAATAATTTTATTTAGTTGTGGTGGGCTCCGGGAGCGGCGGAATAGGGGTTAATAACTTTTATTTAGATGGCGGCGGTGTCGGGGTGGCAGATTAGGGGTTAATAAGTATAAAGTAGGTGGCGGCGGTGTAGGGGGTGGCAGATTAGGGGTGTTTAGACTCGGGGCTTATGTTAGGGTGTTAGGTGTAAACATAACTTTTATTCTACCATAGGAATCAATGGGATATCGGGCAGCAGCGAACATAGCTTTCGCTGCTTTCAGACTCCAGGTCGGCGGATTGAAAACCAGGTACGCTGGGCCGGAATAGTGCAGAGCGTACCTGGTAGATATTTGATAACTTGCAAAAGTAGTCAGATAGTGCCGAATTTGCATTCGGAACATCTGTAGTGACGTAAGCATCGATCTGTGTTGGACTGAGACCGGCGGATTGTATGTTACGTCACAAAATTCTACTTTTGCCGGTCTGTAGCCTTTGATAAATAAGGCGAATCAAGCTCTCCACAATTACGCTGCGGAATTCCAGCGTATTTGCGGTTGACGGCTTGATAAATAGGCCCCAATGTCTGCAAGAAAAAAAAAGGTATTATTTGCGTTTTACCTCACAGAAAAAAAAGATTTTAAATGTATGTGTTAATGCAATGAGGGCCAAACAACTAAAAATAGTTTCAGTATAGATGTGTGAAAATGGCTCAGCAGCGAAGAGGTTAAATAAATCGTATACAAACATTATGTATGGCCTAGTTCTGTGCTATAGTACCAGTTAAATACTAAATCCGCTAATATGGCATTCTTGATATGTTCCCCTCATATATGGTATTTTTTCCTGAACTGTATGTTTCCTTGGTACCCTTTTTTTAGTGCATATCGACTGCACACCTTATGTATGTTATAACTTGTAACCTATGTTACTTAAGTAATTTTTCTGATATGCTTTACTAGAGTACTAATACATTTTATTACATTTAAAAATCTAAAAAATCATTTTTTGATTGTAATTCATCTGTTAAATTGTCTGAATAGTCAAATAATGCATTTGAACACATTGTGATAAATTGGTTGCATGGGGGTTTTCAAACCATTTGAAATGGGTTTGTATTCAAACACTCAAGAAAATCTATCTATGCAATATATTTTATAAAGTCCTTTTTTAAGCATATGACCCTAATATTTTATGTGTATACAAATTAGAATTTTGCTTGAATGGAATGGGGTACAGTATCAATAAAGTTTTTTTTGTGGTTTTTTTGTTTGTTTGTTTTTGCTTAATCTTGTAGCAGCATATAAACTCTAAAATAACTAGAAACTATAAGGTGTGAAGCAAACTCAAAAGTGTAAAATTACACATACATTTATCAATTGTTCAACAGTTTACAATATTTTTTATAAGAAGCCACAAATATTCCCTAATCTCACATAAATACTTTCATAAATCAAAGCATCATTTTCTAAGATTTGACAAAGAAAATGACAGAAGTCTCTGAACCCTTTTTAAATACAGACAGATAAGTACAGAAAATGATGTGGGGTTTTTTTGTACTATTTGTTACTGTGCATTGTGTGTATTATTTTATTTATACAATACATTCCCACAATGAAAAAATGACCAGTCCTTAACTTGAGAGCTGCATATTAGTGAAATTATCTTCATTCTGCAAAACGCATGAAAGAAATAAAAGCTCTCTTTATCAATAGAGTCTGCATTAAGTATTTAAGTGTATTTATAGTATATTTAACTTATGGAACACTGTATGTATTCAAAATGAGGTTTTATGTATTGTATGAAATGCTGCTGAAAACGGTTATATTGTACAAGCCTTATTGCTTGTCCTTGATGTAAAAATAAATGGTTTGTGACAGTACACTTCTATCTCTCAATTTAAGTCTTTCTCTCTGTCTCTCACCTTCTCTCTCTCGCTTTCTCTTTTCTGTTTTAATCTCTGATTTGAACAGCCAATAGGATTTCAGTAGCTCTCATCCTATTGACTGATTTGAAAATGTCAGCCAATAGGAATGCAAGGTATCCCATTTTTTAAACGGGTACCTTGTACTCAATCCTCAGTGTATGGTGGTGATCGTACGAAGACGATCACCATGCTGGATGGCTCTGCAGTTGCCGGTCTTGTTCCGCGGTCACCTCAGTGGAGGCTCCTCTATAGGAGCACTTGAGCACGTGAACCCCCTGGCCCCTGATGCCCCTGATGAACACCCTGACCCCTGACGAAAAAAAAAGAAAAAAAAAGAGTGAGAAATAAAACAAAATAAATAAAAAAAATTTTTTTTTTTTGCTGATTTAAATAAAAACATTCATCCAGGCTCCACTGCAGTTTTAACTAAAAACATTTAAAATGGTCATTTTAAAACATTTAGGCTGAAAGTGGAAAGGTCTTTTGCCTAATACTTCTATCTATCGCACGTGCGATAGGTAGAAGTATAGGCAAAAGACCTTTCCACTTTAAAACTGCATTGACTGCAGTGCCACCTACAGGCCAGCCTATAGCTCTCCTTACCGCACAGCTCTTAGTGTGCGAGAGGCAGCTGTCACGTGACACTCGCACACTAAGAGCTGTGTATGTGAGCACTGGGAGGTGGAGCATCTGGGCTGACATCAGGCATCATGATCTCATCGGCTGGTGGCGGGAACTACAGTACTGAAGAGGAGGGAGCTGCAGCAAAAGACTGAGTGCCTGTCTGCCTGCCGAGTGAGTAATGTTTTTTCCATGTGGCATGTTTGTCACCGTCTCCCATACTGATCATATTTCTACTAGAAGAATAAGAGAAAGAGATGGCACTAGGCACATTATATAAATGACTGTCTGAGGGATATGATCTATACAAGTGACCCCTTGTTCTGGTCATATTGGATGAATAAATTTATATAATGTGCCTACTGCCATCTTTTTTTCTTATTCTTCTGCATCTTCTGCATTAATTCACGTGACTGTGTGAGTGTGACTGTTTCTCTTCTTGCCATGTTCCTGATTGTCTAGGTCTGGCAGGAAGAGAGGGAGCCGAGTCACATGTCCTGGGACTCCTGCAGAGAAGAGCTGCTGGTGCTAAGAAGGACCAAGTTAGTGGTGAGTGCGTGGAAATCTGGATTAAAACTGTACATTGACAGTCTGTGCTCTCTTGATGCTCAAATTTGCCAAACTGGTGTTCAGATTCACATAAACATATTTAGTTATAGCCACTCTGCTTACTGTTAGTCATCCGTGTAGTAACTGACCTTAATCTTAATCAGAATTTTAACAATGGTCAGTTACTTCACGGATGACTAACAGTAAGCAGAGTGGCTATAACTAAATATGTTTATGTGAATCTGAACACCAGTTTGGCAAATTTGAGCATCAAGAGAGCACAGACTGTCAATGTACAGTTTTAATCCAGAGACATTGCGAGGCAGTCAGTCACATGGGTTGCTGCAAACTGTGAACGGTGTTATGCTCAATTTACTAAAAAATCATCCCTCCCTTCTGCTGTCAAACACTTACTGTCTGTCTTTTCTCCACAAGCTGGAATAACTTCATTATCTTCCATATTAGTAAAGCTTGAATCCCATACTTAGTATAATCGTGAGATGAGCAGTGCAGCAGTCATTTGGATAAAGTCTAACTTTGTTTCTCTGTGTTATTACTGCTGGACATGGAATTTACACTGACATTTGCTATGGACAATTAGACATGTATACCTTTACTTTTAGTATAGCCAAATGTAGGCACTGGTAGCACATTTTATAAATCATTTTAGAGTGTCTGTATTGTAGGAAAATGTGGACTTTTTGATTAACTGTATGTCACAAAGGAATGTGTAAGGTATGATTGTTTTTACGTTAGCCCTACACTAACAGCTGCAGGTACTGTCTACCGTAGCTACATTGGTAAGGAACTCCAGTCCCACATCTGTCTTTGATTCTAAACTTCCTCCCCCGTGTCTCTCCAGCAGTCAGTGAGAGGCTGAGAGCAGGCAGTGGCACTGCTACTAGGAATAGGAAGGGGAGTGTGTTAACTCAGAGCAGCAGCCTTTATGTGAGTAGGTGTCTTGTAGCACTAGCAGGCGACTTACTCTTCATCTTATCTGCACTAATCATAAGACTGTTAAAATGTTTATAAAATTGTCACGTATTGTATTTGTTTTCTTTTTCATAAAAAATATTTTTGTCTCTGAGGACCTCTAGTGGTCATTTGTAGTATCGCTTTTCTGACAGCAAATATAATTAAATTTTTCATGATTAGTGATACTGTCTGCCCTCAACAGTTAAAAAAAGAAATTAACATAAATTTTATCTGTCTATTTTGGTTCTATGTCAACCTGGTGTCAATTTAAAAAAATATTGGAGAAGAGAGGGGGAAAAAAAGGCAAAAAATAAATAAATAAAAAAGACTGGCTATATTGTTAGAGAATTAATGCTGTTTAGTTTATTAGCTAGTGTCACTATCAAAGAAATATCTCTAACTGCATCATCTGCCCCATTATACCTCTTTAGTCAAGATTTTATCTTAAAATTCTACATTTGTTTGAAATGTTTTTTTTATTTATTATTTATGCAAATGATAATTTGCCTATTATTTTGTACAAATCTGTACTGCTTCAAAAAAAAAATTCAAACAAGTGTAGAATTTTAAATAAAATCTTGACTGAAGAGGTGATCTTATTCAATCTAAGTGCTGCAGTCTATATATATATATATATATATATATATATACATATATATATATATATATATAGTGTGTGTGTGTATATATATATATATATATATATATATATAGTGAACCCCCATTTGAATAACCCACGAGCCGCCACTGGGTCACCTCCGCTCTGCGTCGCCTTTGTCCTGGATGAAGCTAGAAGAGCTCCCCGTGCTGGAAGATGTCGCCGCCTCCAAGAAGACTTCACCGCCTGGAGGAAGACCTTATTTTTTATAATTTAGTTAATTTTTTTCTGTAATGTTAGACTT
This sequence comes from Bombina bombina, assembly GCF_027579735.1. Taxonomy (NCBI): domain Eukaryota; kingdom Metazoa; phylum Chordata; class Amphibia; order Anura; family Bombinatoridae; genus Bombina; species Bombina bombina. The sequence goes on along the minus strand of NC_069499.1, from coordinate 1,520,314,772 downwards.
TTGATTTTTTTGTAATTTTAGATTAATTTAATTTTATCTTAGTTTTTTTTTTTTAAGTAATGTTAGGTTTTTTTATTTTAATTATAACTTAGTATTTTTGTATTTAATGTAATTGGGTTTAATTCAGGGGGTATTAGGTTACGGGGCTTAGTAATTAAATTAGTTATTTGCGTTTTGAATGGTTTGGCGGTTTAGGAGTTAATAGCTTAATTAGGTTTATTGCGATATGGGGGAATGGCAGTTTATGGGTTAATAGGTTAGTTACTTTGCGATGTGGGGTGATGGTGGATTAGGGGTTAATAGATGTATTAGGTACTTTGCGATGTTGGAGGATTTAGGGGTTAACACTTTTATTAGGTAGATTGCGATGTGGGTGAATGGCGGATTAGGGGTTAATAGTTTAATAGGCATAGTGCGTTGTGGGGGTTGGCGATTTAGGGGTTAATACTTTTATTATTAGTTGCGATGTGGGGTAATGGCGGATATAGGGGCTTTGACGTGTCGGGTTTATTTTTGGGAGGCGGGTTAGACTTTTACAGGAGATTTTTTTTTTTTTAAACTTTCTTAGGCGCCGGCAGTTTATAAACTGCCGTAAGTCACTGACGCCTCCAGCAATGTGTATTTACCCACGGTTTATCCGACTTACGGCAGTTTATGAACTGCCAGCGGGGTTTATGTGATTCCCCAATGTGCGAGGGGAAATTATGGGCGGCACGGGTTTCATCAGTTATGCTGAAGCTTGTGCCGCATATGAAATCTTGCCTAGTTGGTATTGTGAAATTGCATAAATGCAGTTGATAGAGTGAGAAAGTATTATCTATAGTTTCTATTGGCTGCTCATTACAAAACATGTTTTAAAATGTGAGAAATGCTGCTGCCATTTTTATGCAAAATATTTAATATCACTTACTGGTAATCTTGTTTCTAAATCAAAAACATGCGAAAATGCAAAACATGTTTTGTTTTTTTATATTAAATCAACTGTGAAAAAAAAATGTATACTGTACACCTCATATACAAATGCACTGCGTACCCATAATGCACCAGCTCAAACGGCTTGAACAGTGAACCAGTCGGGGCAGTATATGTGTGTAGCATACAATCACCAGTCATGTTCAACTCTGGAGCAGATCTGCATTGCTGCTCAGAGATTACTTTAAAGTGATGGTAGACTTTAGCTAATCAAATGCCATATATGTAATCTTTGCCATTAAAATAGTCCATGTGTACCTTTAATTCTCTGTGAAAAGCACATGTTGAGCAAAAAGAGGCTGCTTATTGGGGTAACTAGCCATAGAACAAGCTATTATGCTATTGTTCATTCCCAGTTTGAGCGTTTCTCTCTTTTTATTTATGCAAATTATGACTCTTGGGGAAGTCTCCTTAAGCGTGATGCGGGAATCCAGATGTGGACCCGTTGCTCAGTGTGTCTGGAGGGATATGGCTGCACCTCACTGATGAGGCCCTAACCCTAATTTGACCACTCCTGTAGAATGCTACAAAATGGTCACGAACAGCTATTTGTTTTTCTTCTGTGAGGTTTCTGAGACAGTTTCCATTCTGTCCAGTGAGACATCAGCAACCTAATAAAATGAACATGGGAATAATTTAATTTCTGAACATTTACAAAATCTGTTGTGTGAGCGTATCTCTTACCTACTGTTTTTTTTTAAGCTTCTAGTGGTTCTTGTTTATATATATAAATTACAGTCCACTAGCGTAGCCAGTGTTTTCCCCAGGGTCTTTCTAGTGGGCACACCCCAAACTGATTTTACAGACCATCTGGATAAAATTTAAGCCAATAATAAGATAAGATAAGTTAATATTAAACGTTTTCTATGTTTGTTGCTCAAATTATCATTAAACCAATTTGTGTTAGAATATGCAATTCATTTGTGCATTGGATAGCTTATGTAATATTTATAAATTATAGAAAATGTTATATTACACTGTCCCCTTTCTGCTGGCAAACTTTTCTGTGGAGGACACTGGTAGTGCTATAAAATATAGATAAATTGGCTTGAGTGAATTTCAAACATGATCTTGTCTTAAAGGGAGAGTAAAGTCAAGACTAAACTTTTATTATTGACAGAACATGCAATTAAAAAAACAACTTTCAAACCTATTTCTATTGTCTAATTTTCTTTCGCCTAGATTTAGAGTTCTGCGTTAGCCGTCAAAACCAGCGTTAGGGGGTGCTAACGCTGGTTTTTACCGCCCGCTGGTATTTAGAGTCAGTCATTAAAGGGTCTAACGCTCACTTTCCATCTGCGACTTTTCCATACCGCAGATCCCCCTACGCCAATTGCATATCCTATCTTTTCAATGGGATCTTTCTAACGCTGGTATTTAGAGTCTTGGCTGAAGTGAGCGTTAGAAATCTAACGACAAAACTCCAGCCGCAGAAAAAAGTCAGGAGTTAAGAGCTTTCTGGGCTAACGCCGGTTCATAAAGCTCTTAACTACTGTGCTCTAAAGTACACTAACACCCATAAACTACCTATGTACCCCTAAACCGAGGTCCCCCCACAACGCCGCCACTCTATTAAAAATTTTTAACCCCTAATCTGCCGACCGCACACCGCCGCCACCTATGTTATCCCTATGTACCCCTAATCTGCTGCCCCTAACACCGCCGACCCCTATATTATATTTATTAACCCCTAATCTGCCACCCCAAACGTCGCCGCCACCTACCTACACTTATTAACCCCTAATCTGCCGACCGGACCTCACCGCTACTATAATAAAGTTATTAACCCCTAATCCGCCTCACTCCCGCCTCACTAACCCTATAATAAATAGTATTAACCCCTAATCTGCCCTCCCTAACATCACCGACACCTAACTTCAAGTATTAACCCCTAATCTGCTGACCGGACCTCGCCAACACTATAATAAATGCATTAACCCCTAAAGCTAAGTCTAACCCTAACACTAACACCCCCCTAATTTAAATATAATTTAAATCTACCGAAATAAATTAACTCTTATTAAATAAATTATTCCTATTTAAAGCTAAATACTTACCTGTAAAATAAACCCTAATATAGCTACAATATAACGAATAATTATATTGTAGCTATTTTAGCATTTATATTTATTTTACAGGCAACTTTGTATTTATTTTAACCAGGTACAATAGCTATTAAATAGTTATTTACTATTTAATAGCTACCTAGTTAAAATAAATACAAAACTACCTGTAAAATAAATCCTAACCTAAGTTACAATTAAACCTAACACTACACTATCAATAAATTAATTAAATAAAATACCTACAATTATCTGCAATTAAACCTAACACTGCACTATCAATAAATTAATTAAATAAAATACCTACAAATAAATACAATTAAATAAACTAACTAAAGTACAAAAAATAAAAAAAGAACTAAGTTACAAAAAATAAAAAAATATTTACAAACATTATAAAAATATTACAACAATTTTAAGCTAATTACACCTACTCTAATCCCCCTAATAAAATAACAAAGCCCCCCAAAATAAAAAAATGCCCTACCCTATTCTAAAATACAAATAGAAAAGCTCTTTTACCTTACTAGCCCTTAAAGGGCCTTTTGCGGGGCATGCCCCAAAGAATTCAGCTCTTTTGCCTGTAAAAAAAACATACAATACCCCCCGCCCCAACATTACAACCCACCACCCACATACCCCTAATCTAACCCAAACCCCCCTTAAATAAACCCTAAGCCCCTGAAGATCTTCCTACCTTATCTTCACCTCGCCGGGTACCACCGATCGGTCCAGGCTCCGAAGTCTTCATCCAAGCCCAAGCAGGGGCTGAAGATGTCCATGATCCGGCTGAAGAGGTCCATCATTGGGCAGAAGTCTTCATCCTATCCGGGCAGAAGAGGAGATCCGGACCGGTAGACATCTTCATCCAAGCGGCATCTTCGATCTTCTTCCATCCGACGACGAGCGGCTCCATCTTCAAGACCTCCTGCGCGGATCCATCCTCTTCTTCTGACGTCCTAACACAGAATGTCTATCAGCCAATCGGAATTAAGGTAGGAAAATTCTGATTGGCTGATGGAATCAGCCAATCAGATTCAAGTTCAATCCGATTGGCTGATCCAATCAGCCAATCAGATTGAGCTTGCATTCTATTGGCTGATCGGAACAGTTACAATAATATTTTATTGGTTTTGCAACAGTTCAGTTTCATTTGAGACAAGAGATAACCTTTTTTCTTTATTTTCCAATGAATAGCAAGCAGATACTTTGAATCAATAACAAGGACTTTAAACACTAAGGGCTAGATTACAAGTGGCGCTCTAAATTATCATCTGGGATGGTTATGAATCACTGCACTAACCCTAGCTAAGTTTATAAGCTGTGTGAACAGCGATACTTTGGCGTAAAGGGAACCTGCTGAAAAGCAGACTGAAGTAAAAAGGTGTGCAGAATCCTTTGCTGCATTGGAAACAATGTAATTCAGAGGTTTTCTGTGGGAAAACAAGCCTCTGGGCCTGTCTAGATTTGTTAATGAACTACACAATGAGCTATTTTGTTTATACATATATATATATGTTTGTGTAAAAAAAGGATTTTCTTAGATGTGAACTAAACCTAGGTTTAGGTCACACTGGAGGCGCTAAAGCAAACACTTATTGATGAAAAGCTGCTGGAGTGGGCCTATAGGTGTGTTCACACTACCCTTACGTGTAATCACACTGTATTAATTAAAGAGAAAACAAGGAGTGGCTCGCTGCACAGCGCTAATCAGATGTTCCAAAATAAGTAAAAGACCTAAGATGTGATAGTACCGTGATATAACCTTTTACAAATACACACAGTAAATAATCTGACCGTTCTAAACTAGTAAGCGGTCACTACTGTAATAGAGTATTGGCAGTATCAATTGAGTTAAAGAACTGCTATAAATAGACACAAAGTAAAGTAAGTAACAACATAAAACAGAAATGAAACCAAAGGTATACGAAAAAAATGTAGCAATGTGGCTAAAGGTCTTCTTAGCACTGAGTTCAAAGGCTACTATAATACAATAATACAGTCTTATACAGGATCTGCAGTACAGATATTTAGTCCAGACTTGTAATACTTCTAGACAGTGAACGACAATCCTTGTAGGGGCTCACAGCCTACTTACTTTCGTGGACCTCAATCACATGAGGTAAGATACAGGTATAGTCGACGGTAGTCTGCTCCACCGTTCCCCAGATGGTTTGCCTCAATTCCCGTGTGAAATCCCAAAAGGTTGTGGCCTTCTATGGGTTAGCGAGGCTCCGTGGGATGTTCGTGACCTGTTCGCCTCCCCAGACTTATCTCCCTTCACCGGGAGAGATGGTGACCTTCCTCTTACGGTTCCGGTGTCACTGGTTGAAGCAGATGCGCATGGCAAACGACTACCGGAGCTGATCGGCTGATGAGCTGCGAGTACGGTAATACGTGAATCACAGGAGTAAAATAGTAACGGATTTACCTGAAAGTTCTATAATGCACAAAAATAAATAAACAACAACGCCAGTGAGCCACTTCCAGAACACAGCAGGTAGTAAAGGTAAATCTTAGTAACTAATAACCAGATGAGATGTGAGAGCATCTGGTTATAGAACTTTCAGGTAAATCCGTTACTATTTTACTCCTGTGATTCACGTATTACCGTACTCGCAGCTCATCAGCCGATCATCTCCGGTAGTCGTTTGCCATGCGCATCTGCTTCAACCAGTGACACCGGAACCGTAAGAGGAAGGTCACCATCTCTCCCGGTGAAGGGAGATAAGTCTGGGGAGGCGAACAGGTCACGAACATCCCACGGAGCCTCGCTAACCCATAGAAGGCCACAACCTTTTGGGATTTCACACGGGAATTGAGGCAAACCATCTGGGGAACGGTGGAGCAGACTACCGTCGACTATACCTGTATCTTACCTCATGTGATTGAGGTCCACGAAAGTAAGTAGGCTGTGAGCCCCTACAAGGATTGTCGTTCACTGTCTAGAAGTATTACAAGTCTGGACTAAATATCTGTACTGCAGATCCTGTATAAGACTGTATTATTGTATTATAGTAGCCTTTGAACTCAGTGCTAAGAAGACCTTTAGCCACATTGCTACATTTTTTTCGTATACCTTTGGTTTCATTTCTGTTTTATGTTGTTACTTACTTTACTTTGTGTCTATTTATAGCAGTTCTTTAACTCAATTGATACTGCCAATACTCTATTACAGTAGTGACCGCTTACTAGTTTAGAACGGTCAGATTATTTACTGTGTGTATTTGTAAAAGGTTATATCACGGTACTATCACATCTTAGGTCTTTTACTTATTTTGGAACATCTGATTAGCGCTGTGCAGCGAGCCACTCCTTGTTTTCTCTATAACATATATATATATATATATATATGTGTGTGTGTCTGTATATATATATATATATATATATATATATATATATATGTGTGTGTGTATATATATATATATATATATATATATATATATGTGTGTGTGTATATATATATATATATATATATATATATATGTATATGTGTGTGTGTATATATATATATATATATATATATATATATATATATGTGTGTGTGTGTGTGTGTATATACATATATATATATATATGTGTGTGTGTGTGTGTGTATATATGTGTGTGTGTATATATATGTGTGTGTGTGTGTATATATATATATATATATATATATGTATATGTGTGTGTGTGTGTGTGTGTGTGTGTGTGTGTATATATATGTGTGTGTGTGTGTGTGTGTATGTAAAGAAAAAAAAATGTGTATATCATTTTTAATTCATTAAACTATCAACAAGCATGGTTATAAAAACGCTGTATATAAAATAAGGGTAACAGCTTTGTGGATTTAAAAAAAAAAAAAAAATTAAAAAAATTAAATTCAGCATTTCTTTAAATTTTCGTTTTCTAATTAGTTTTTTGTGTTTGCAGTTTTCCATACCCACGGATCACTCCCCTGCCTCAATCTCTATGGAGTCTACAGCAGTACATCTCTCTCCTGAGCAGGTACAGCATAAAAACCTACAGACATAGGTTGGCGCAGACAAAAATATTAAGGCAGCATTCTTAATAAGAACCATGACATATTTGCTAGCATCTATTCTTTTTTTAACTAATGTTTCATGTTATGCCATACAATAATTTGATCATATTTTCTTTTTCATGTACCCAGTTGACCACACTCTGTTTCATATATGAAATTTGTCTCTCCTTCCCCATCACTGTGTTAGTTGTAGTACACCATCCTGGTCCACAATAGTAAAAACATATATGTTAAATCAAAATAAACATAAAAAGAAACAGATTGTGTTAAAAACAACAAACAACTTTTCTTGCTACCATCACACAGCTTTTTCTACTGTCACATGATTTTACATCAAAAGTCCTCTACTGAGCATGGGCAATAAACTGACTACAGCTACAGCAGATGAAAGGAAAATATATTCCTTCATCTTCCTGTGAAGACCACAACCCCTTTTGTGACAGTAAGTAATAGACCCTTCAAAAATTAGGTTAAAAATAGAAAAAAAATGGTAAAATCCTTTTAAAATGATGAATAATAAAGATTTAAATGATTTCTATTAAGTATAACACACTGTTTAGTTATTATTCCAACAATTACTGTTTTATAGCCCTTAAAGCATTCATTTAAAAAAAAAAAAAAAAAAAAAAAAAACCTTCTCCACACCACTTCTCACCATACAACCTCCCTAAACTCGACTACTACACTCAGTAGTATTTCAGAACATACTTTGAAGGACCTTTATTTTTGTTTGCTTTATAGTTCCATGAACTTTTTTGTAGAATACTTTATCTCCCGCTTACTCTTTCTTGTATTTATATGCATCAAATCTGCTAAATGAGTCACAGACTCTAACAAATTGTCTCTCTAATCCACAGCATACTGAACCCAAACACTGGGAGATACAAAACTGTTTGGTTTATAGTATTTGGTTCCCCAATTTTTCTATGAACCTTTTTTATAATAAAATCCTGCAAAGCCAACATTTGTCTTAAAGGGATACTAAACCCAATGAGGCCCATTTATCAAGCTCCGAATGGAGCTTGAGGGCCCATGTTTCTGGCGAGTCTTCAGACTCGCCAGAAACAGCAGTTATGAAGCAGCGATTTAAAGACCGCTGCTCCATAACTCTGTCTGCCTGCTCTGAGCAGGCGGACAGGAATCACCACAATTCAACCCGATCGAGTACGATCGGGTTGATTGACACCTCCCTGCTGGCGGCCCATTGGCCGCGAGTCTGCAGGGGGCGGCATTGCACCAGCAGCTCTTGTGAGCTACTGGTGCAATGCTGAATACGGAGAGCGTATTGCTCTCTGCATTCAGCGATGTCTGTTGGATCTGATCAGCACTGTCGGATCAGGTCCGACAGACATTTGATAATTCGGCCTCAATTTCTTTCTAATGACAGGGTGAGTCCACGGATCATCATAATTACTGTTGGGAATATCACTCCTGACCAGCAGGAGGAGGCAAAGAGAACCACAGCAAAGCTGTTAAATACCACTCCCTTACCCACAACCCCCAGTCATTCTCTTTGCTTGTATCAGTTGCAAGGAGGGGTAAAGTTAGGTGTCTGTTTCTTCAATCAAGAGTTTGTTATTTTTTTAGTAGTGCAAGTTTGCTCTGGTCTTTTGGGGTTTAGCCGTAGTCCATGTCAGTCTCTTCAGTAGAGCAGTGGTGGCTTTTAAGAATTTTGGAACTTGTGGGGTATAATCCCCACTGTGCCTCCCAAGTAGTTTTGTGCTGCCCTTCTTTAAAAGCCTGAGCAGGTTTACTCAGTCTTTTTCGTTTCCACAGGTTCATGTGAGGGATGATGCCTTTCAAACCTTGTGAGCTGCCCTGCTGCCAGGCAGATTGTTATGGAGGTAAGTGTTATTTTTATTTCTGGTATGTGAACAGAAAGTTTGGCACTTATTGGGTTAATTTTCTTGGGATAATATCCCTGCTTGTGTGCAGGTGTTTTTACTTTGTAGCAGTTTTGTGGGGCACTGTTAGAGGCTTTAGGTATTCTGGCTCTGGCTTTTTTTTTTAGGAGTGCTAGTTATTATTCCTTGTTATGGCTCTATGAAGGTTATTTGTTGTTTGTGTAGGTTACACTTGAAGAAGCGCAAACTGGTCACGCAGTTTCTTTTTACTCCCAGCGGCTGTTTTGCTGAGATGAGTGTCATGCCGGCCGGGAGGTGGTTGTGTACGCCCACGATGGGCGGAGTTTGTTTAGCGCGAGTCTTTGCACGCTTTTCCTTCAGTTGCTTCCTAGTAACGGAAGTGAGAGGTTGTCGGCTTTTTCTTTGGCGTTAGTGGTTGCTGAGAGTGGAGTCCGGATTGTTTTTGTTTTCATTTTATCCTCCGGTCTTTAGGTAAGCACCTCAGCAAGGCTTGTTGAGGTGTATAGGTGCTTGATAAGGGCTCAGGGTTCATTTGAATTTCTGGCCCTTTATGTTAACGTTACTTTCTTAAAGAGATAGTAACGTTTTATTTTGGGGTTATTTTTTTCTGCAGCATTTATTTGAATAAATTATTTTTTTGTTTTTATTATTCATTGTGGAAAATGGACCAAGAGTACCTGCAAGCTGTTGCTTGCACTTTATGTGGAGCCACCTATCCCTTTTTGTTCCTCATGTATTGAGAGAACATTGCATTACAGGGATAGGCTTTTTGATTCAGAGCCTTCATTGTATAAGGCGGATGTTGTTCAGGGGTCTCCTGTTCAAGCTATACCGCAGCTTTCTCCCCATTCATCCCAATCCTTATCCTCTTCTCATGCAGTGCCCTGCGTTTTGTCTCAGGTTGTTATTTCTTTACAGGGTATGGTGACCCATATATCTTCGGCAGTATCTGAGGCTTTGTCCGCTTTTCCTGTGTTGCAGGGGAAGCACAAAAGGAAGTATAAGGTTTCTGACTCTGTTGCAGTTATGTCAAATGTTTCATCCCATAGGTCTGAGGAGGAAGATACTTCTGTGGCGTCTGAGGGTGAAATTTCAGACTCTGACAGTGTAATTCCTTCTTCTGATTCTGCGTTTTTTCCTTCAGGTTTAAGCTTGAGCACCACCGTTTGTTACTCAAGGAGGTTTTGGCTACCTTGGATGACTCTGACGCGACGGTCATAGTTACTCCTAAGAAGTCTAGTAAGCTTAATACGTTTTTTGATGTTCCTTCCGCGATGGAAGTGTTTCCTGTTCCAGATCGTGGAGGGAGCAATATCTACCTTGGCTAATAGAACCATCATTCTTATGGATAAGAAGTTGGAGGCATTGCTTAAAAGGATGTATGCTCACCAGGGAACATGCAGTGTGTATTGCTACTGTCACTAGTGCGGCAGCATATTGGTTTGATGCGTTGTCTGATTCTCTTCAGCAAGATACTTCTCTGGAGGAGATTCAGGAAAGGATCAAGGCTCTGAAGTTGGCCAATTCCTTTTTTGCGGATGCTTTCTTACAGGTCGTTCTATTCTTTCTTTGGTTGAGGAGGGTCAGTTCATGACCACAGTGGATTTAAATGATGCATATCTGCATATTCCCATCTACAGGGACCATCACAGGTTTCTGAGATTTTCATTTCTAGACAAACATTTTCAGTTTGTCGCTCTTCCATTTGCTCTTGCAATAGCTCCCAGAATTTTCTCAAAGGTTCTGGGAGCGTTGTTGGCGGTGCTTCGGTTGCAGGGTGTTGCAGTGGCGCCTTATCTGGACGACATTCTGGTTCAGGCCCCATCTTTTCAACAAGCAAGCTCCCACACGGAGTTGTTGTTGTCTTTTCTGCGCTCCCTCGGTTGGAAGATGAATTTAGGAAAAAGTTCCTTGATTCCAGCTACAAGAGTGGTATTTTTGGGAACCATTATAGATTTGGTTCTTCCCATAAATATCCTAGAGCTTGTGGTCATCTTTAATGCTCTTTTGACGTGGCCTCAGTTAGCTTCAACCCAGTTTATCAGGTTTCACTCGGACAATATAATGTCAGTGGCTTACATCAATCATCATAGAGGAACTCGGAGTTCCTTGGCCATGACAGAGCTTGCCAGGAATATTCAGTGGGCAGAGACCCACAGTTGTTGTCTGTCTGCGATCCACATTCCAGGGGTGGACATTTGGGAAGCGGATTTTCTGAGCAGACAGACTTTCCATCCAGGGAAGTGGGAACTTCATCCAGAGGTTTTTTCTTACTTGATCCTCAAGTGGGGACAGCCGGAGTTGGATCTCATGGCATCTCACCAGAATGCCAAGCTTCCGAGGTATGGGTCAAGGTCAAGGGACCCTCAAGCTGTACTGATAGATGCTCTGGCAGTTCCTTGGGATTTCAGTCTAGCGTATGTTTTCCCTCTGTTCGCTCTCCTTCCATGGGTCATTGCTCGAATCAGGCAGGAGAGGGCGTCAGTAATTCTTATTGCTCCGACATGGCCTCGCAGGATCTGGTATGCAGATCTGGTGGAGATGTCGTCATTTCCACCTTGGAGTCTTCCGTTAAGTAAGGACCTTCTTCAGGGGCCCTTCCTTCATCCAAATCTTGTTTCTCTGAAGCTGACTGCTTGGAGATTGAATGCTTGATATTATCTAAGCATGGTTTTTCTAAGTCGGTTATTGAGACTATGATTCAGCCGCATAAGCCTGTGACTAGAAAGATTTACCATAAAATATGGAGTAAATATCTGTATTGGTGTGAATCCAGAGGCTACTCTTGGAGTAGAGTTAGGATTCCTAGGATTTTGTCTTTTCTCCAGGAGTGTCTGGAGAAGGGTTTATCTGCTAGTACCTTGAAGGGTCAATCTTCTGCTTTATCTATTTTGTTACACAAGCGTCTGGTGGATGTGCCAGATGTTCAGTCTTTTTGTCAGGCCCTGGTTAGAATCCGGTCTATGTTTAAGTTTGCTACTCCTCCTTGGAGTCTTAATTTGGTTCTTAGAGTTCTTCAACAGGCTCCATTTAAGCCTATGGTCCATATTTATCAAGCTCCTTACGGAGCTTGAAGGGCCGTGTTTCTGGCGAGTTTTCAGACTCGCCAGAAACACAAGTTATGAAGCAGCGGTCACCAAGACCGCTGCTCCATAACCTGTCCACCTGCTCTGAGCAGGCGGACAGATATCGCCGGAAATCAACCCGATCGAGTACGATCAGGTTGATTGACACCCCCTGCTGACGGCCGATTGGCCGCAAGTCTGCAGGGGGCGGCGTTGCACCAGCAACTCTTGTGAGCTGCTGGTACAATGCTGAATACGAAGAGGGTATTGCTCTCTGTATTCAGCGAGGTCTGGCGGACCTGATCTGCAATGTCGGATCAGGTACGCCAGACCTTGATAAATAGAGACCTATGCGTTCTTTGGATATTAAGATGTTATCCTGGAAAGTTTTGTTTTTGGTTGCTTTTTCGTCGGCTCAGTTTCCGAGCTTTCAGCGTTGCAGTGTGAATCTCCTTTCCATGTTTTTCATTCTGATAAGGTAGTACTGCGTACTGCGTTAGGTTTCCTTCCCAAGGTGGTTTCGGATATCAATATTAATCAAGAGATTGTTGTTCCTTCCTTGTGTCCTAATTCTACTTCTCATATGGAGCGTATGTTGCACAACCTGGATGTGGTGCGTGCGTTAAACTTTTATTTGCAGGCGACTAAGGATTTTCGCCAGTCTTCTTCTTTATTTGTTGTTTTTTCTGGGAAGCGCAAGGGTCAGAAAGCTACGGCTACTTCTCTTTCTTTTTGGTTGAGGAGTGTTATTCTCTTGGCGTATGAGACTGCTGGACAGTAGCCTCCTGAGAAAATCACGGCTCATTCCACGAGGGCTGTTTCTTCTTCTTGGGCCTTCAAAAATGGTGCTTTTGTAGAACAGATTTGCAAGGCTGCCACTTGGTCATCTTTGCACACTTTTTCTAAATTTTACAAATTTGATACTTTTGCTTCTGCTGAGGCTTCTTTTGGGAGAAAGGTTCTTCAAGCAGTGGTACCTTCTGTTTAGGTTTACTGCCTTGTCCCTCCCTTATCATCCGTGTCCTCTGGCTTGGGTATTGGTTCTCAGCAGTAATTATGATGATCCGTGGACTCACCGTGTCATTAGAAAGAAAACAAAATTTATGCTTACCTGATACATTTATTTACACGGTGAGTCCACGGCCCAAACTGTATTTTTCAGTTTATTATTCCATAAACCTCAGGCACCTCTGCACCTTGTATTACTTCCTTTCTCCTTTCCCTTTGGTCGAATGACTGGGGGTTGTGGGTAGGGGAGTGGTATTTAACAGCTGTGCTGTGGTGCTCTTTGCCTCCTCCTGCTAGTCAGGAGTGATATTCCCAACAGTAATTATGATGATCCGTGGACTCACCGTGTCAAGAAATAACATAATTTATGTAAGAACTTACCTAATAAATTAATTTCTTTCATATTAGCAAGAGTCCATGAGCTAGTGACGTATGGGATATACATTCCTACCAGGAGGGGCAAAGTTTCCCAAACCTTAAAATGCCTATAAATACACCCCTCACCACACCCACAATTCAGTTTAACGAATAGCCAAGCAAGTGGGGTGATAAGAAAGGTGCGAAAGCATCAAAAAATAAGGAATTGGAATAATTGTGCTTTATACAAAAAAATCATAACCACCACAAAAAAGGGTGGGTCTCATGGACTCTTGCTAATATGAAAGAAATTAATTTATCAGGTAAGTTCTTACATAAATTATGTTTTCTTTCATGTAATTAGCAAGAGTCCATGAGCTAGTGACGTATGGGATAGCAGATACCCAAGATGTGGAACTTCCACGCAAGAGTCACTAGAGAGGGAGGGATAAAATAAAGACAGCCAATTCCGCTGAAAAAAATAATCCACAACCCAAATCAAAAAGTTTTAATCCTTATAATGAAAAGAACTGAAATTATAAGCAGACGAATCAAACAGAAACAGCTGCCTGAAGTACTTTTCTACCAAAAACTGCTTCAGAAGAAGAAAACACATCAAAATGGTAGAATTTAGTAAAAGTATGCAAAGAAGACCAAGTGGCCGCTTTGCAAATCTGATCAACAGAAGCTTCATTCCTAAAGGCCCAGGAAGTAGAAACTGACCTAGTAGAATGAGCCGTAATTCTTTGAGGCGGGGACTTACCCGACTCCACATAAGCATGATGAATCAAAGACTTTAACCAAGATGCCAAAGAAATGGCAGAAGCCTTCTGACCTTTCTTGGGACCAGAAAAAAACAACAAATAGACTAGAAGTCTTTCTAAAATCTTTAGTAGCTTCAACATAATATTTCAAAGCTCTAACTACATCCAAAGAATGTAACAATCTTTCCTTAGAATTCTTAGGATTAGGACATAACGAAGGGACAACAATTTCCCTACTAATGTTGTTAGAATTCACAACCTTCGGTAAAAATTGAAATGAAGTCTGCAACACCGCCTTATCCTGATGAAAAATCAGAAAAGGAGATTCACAAGAAAGAGCAGATAACTCAGAAACTATTCTAGCAGAAGAGATAGCCAAAAGGAACAATACTTTCCAAGAAAGTAATTTAATGTCCAGAGAATGCATAGGCTCAAAAGGAGGAGCCTGTAAAGCTGTCAAAACCAAATTAAGACTCCAAGGAGGAGAGATTGGCTTAATAACAGGTTTGATATGGACCAAAGCCTTTACAAAACAATGAATATCAGGAAGATTAGCAATCTTTCTGTGAAAAAGTACAGAAAGAGCAGAGATTTGTCCTTTCAAAGAACTTGCAGACAAACCTTTATCCAAACCATTCTGAAGAAATTGTAAAATTCTAGGAATTCTGAAAGAATGCCAGGCGAATTAATGAAAAGAGCACCAAGAGATGTAAGTCTTCCAAACTCGATAATAAATCTTTCTAGAGACAGATTTCCGAGCCTGTAACATAGTATTAATCACTGAGTCAGAGAAACCTCTATGACTAAGAATTAAGCGTTCAATCTCCATACCTTCAAATTTAATAATTTGAGATCCTGATGGAAAAAAGGGCCTTGAGATAGAAGGTCTGGCCTTAACGGAAGTGTCCAAGGCTGGCAACTGGCCATCCGAACGAGATCCGCAAACCAAAACCTGTGAGGCCATGCTGGAGCCACCAGCAGTACAAATGAGCGCTCCAATAGAATTTTGGAGATTACTTTCGGAAGAAGAACTAGTTGCGGAAAGATATAAGCAGGATGATAATTCCAAGGAATTGACAACGCATCCACTGCTTCCGCCTGAGGATCCCGGGATCTGGACAGATACCTGGGAAGTTTCTTGTTTAGATGAGAGGCCATCAGATCTATTTCTGGAAGTCCCCACATTTGAACAATCTGGAGAAAAACCTCTGGATGAAGGGAGCATTCGCCCGGATGTAACGTCTGGCGACTGAGATAATCCGCTTCCCAATTGTCTACACCTGGGATGTGAACCGCAGAAATTAGACAGGAGCTGGATTCCGCCCATACAAGTATCCAAGATACTTCTTTCATAGCTTGAGGACTGTGAGTCCCCCCTTGATGATTGACATATGCCACGGTCGTGACATTGTCTGTTTGAAAACAAACAAACGATTCTCTCTTCAGAAGAGGCCAGTACTGAAGAGCTCTGAAAATCGCACGGAGTTCCAAAATATTGATTGGTAATCTCGCCTCCTGAGATTTCCAAACCCCTTGCGCTGTCAGAGATCCCCAAACCGCTCCCCAACCTGATAGACTCGCATCTGTTGAGATCACAGTCCAGGTTGGACGAACGAAAGAGGCCCCTTGAATTAAACTATGGTGATTCATCCACCACGTTAGAGATGATCGAACATTGGGATTTAAGGATATCATTTGTGATATCCTTGTATAATCCCTGCACCACTGGTTCAGCATACAAAGCTGGAGTGGTCTCGTGTGAAAACGAGCAAAAGGGATCGCGTCCGATGCAGCAGTCATGAGACCTAAAATCTCCATGCATAATGCTACCGAAGGGAACAATTGAGACTGAAGGTTTCGACAGGCTGAAACCAATTTCAGACTTCTCTTTTCTGTCAGAGACAAAGTCATGGACACTGAATCTATTTGGAAACCTAAAAAGGTTACCCTTGTCTGAGGAATCAAGGAACTCTTTGGTAAATTGATCCTCCAACCATGTCTTTGAAGAAACAACACAAGTTGATTCGTATGAGATTCTGCAGAAAGTGAAGACTGAGCAAGTACCAAGATGTCGTCCAAATAAGGAAATACCGCAATACCCTGTTCTCTGATTACAGAGAGAAGGGCACTGAGAACCTTCGAAAACATTCTCGGCGCTGTTGCTAGACCAAATGGAAGAGCAACAAACTGGTAATGCTTGTCTAGAAAAGAGAATCTCAGGAACTGAAAGTGATCTGGATGAATTGGAATATGCAGGTATGCATCCTGTAAATCTATTGTAGACATATAATGCCCTTGCTGAACAAAAGGCAGAATAGTTCTTATAGTTACCATCTTGAATGTTGGTATCCTTACATAACGATTCAATATTTTTAGATCCAGAACTGGTCTGAAAGAATTCTCTTTCTTTGGTACGATGAATAGATTTGAATAAAACCCCAGACCCTGTTCCAGAACTGGAACTGGCATAATTACCCCAGCTAACTCTAGGTCTGAAACACATTTCAGAAACGCCTGAGCTTTTACTGGATTGACTGGAATGCGTGAGAGAAAGAATCTTCTCACAGGCGGTCTTACTTTGAAACCTATTCTGTACCCTTGTGAAACAAGGTTCTGAATCCAAAGATTGTGAACCGAATTGATCCAAACATCTTTGAAAAATCGCAACCTGCCCCCTACCAGCTGTGCTGGAATGAGGGCCGCACCTTCATGCGGATTTAGGGGCTGGCTTTGACTTTCTGGAAGGCTTAGATTTATTCCAGATTGGATTAGGTTTCCAACCGGAAACCGTTCCTTTAGGGGAAGGATCGGGCTTCTGCTCCTTCTGACGAAAGGAACGAAAACGATTAGCAGCCCTGTAATTACCTTTAGATTTTTTACCCTGAGGCAAAAAGGCACCCTTTCCACCAGTAACAGTTGAAATTATAGAATCCAACTGAGAACCAAACAATTTATTACCTTGGAAAGAGAGAGAAAGCAAAGTTGATTTAGAACTCATATCTACATTCCAGGATTTAAGCCATAAAGCTTGTCTAGCTAAAATAGCTAAAGACATATACCGGACATCAACTCTAATGATATAAAAAATGGCATCACAGACAAAATTATTAGCGTGTTGAAGAAGTTTAACAATGCTATAAGTGTTATGATCTGTTACTTGTTGCGCTAAAGTCTCCAACCAAAAAGTTGAGGCCGCAGCAACATCAGCCAAAGAGATAGCAGGTCTAAGTAGATTACCTGAACATAAATAAGCTTTTCTCAAAAAAGATTACATTTTCCTATCTAAAGGATCTTTAAACGAAGTGCTATCTGCCTTAGGAATAGCAGTACGTTTGGCAAGAGTAGAGATAGCCCCATCGACTTTAGGGATTTTATCCCAAAATTCCAGTCTATCAGATGGCACAGGGTACAATTTCTTAAACCTTGGAGAAGGAGTAAATGAAGTACCCAGACTATCCCATTCCCTAGCAATCACATCTGAGATAGCATCAGGAACGGGAAAAACTTCCGGAATTAACACATGAGGTTTATAAACCGAATTTAAACGTTTAGTAGTTCTAGAATCAAGAGGACTGGACTCCTCCATATCTAGAGCAATCAAAACTTCTTTAAGCAATGAACGAATAAACTCCATTTTAAATAAATATGAAGATTTATCAGAATCAATATCTATAGTAGAATCTTCCGAACCGGAAAAAACCTCATCAGAAACAGATAAGTCAGAATGATGGTGGTCACCTAAAAATTCATCAGAAAAATTAGAAGTTTTGAAAGACCTTTTACGTTTATTGGAAGGAGGAATAACAGACAGAGCCTTCTTAATAGAATTAGAAACAAATTCTTTAACTTTAACAGGAACATCCTGAACAACAGATGTTGAAGGAACAACAACAGGTAAAGGATTATTACTAATAGAAACAGAATCCACTTTGGAAAGTTTATCATGACAGCTTTCACAAACCACAGCTGGGGTAACAGATACCACAAGTTTACAACATATACACTTAACTTTGGTAGGTACAGCATCAGGCAACGTCTGTTCATTAGAGGATTTAGATCCGGGGTCAGGATGAGACATCTTGCAATATGTAATAAAAAGAAAAAACATATAAAGCAAAATTATCAAATTCCTTAAAAGACAGTTTCAGGAATGGGAAAGAATGCCAAAATAATAAGCTTCTGGAAACCAGAAGTCATGATAAAAAAATGTTTAAATAAAGTGAGTAAAAGATCCGCCCACATTTTTTGGCGCAAAAAAATGTCTGAATACGCATGCGTAACAGAATACAACTTCCGGTGTAACGTCACCGGAAATGACAATTTTTTGCGCCAAAAAAAGTATGCGCCAAAAAATGACGTAAAAAGAAACATTTTCTGCCCCCGCGAGCCTAACAGCACACGGTAAAAAAATGGTCAAATGAAAATTTTTCAAGGTAAGAAAAAATAAAGTAATGCATTATCCCAATAATGAAACTGACAGTCTGTATAAAAAAGGAATACTGAAAACCCTGAATCAAGGCAAATATAAGTTTATAGACATATATTTAGAACTTTACAAATAAAGTGCCCAACCATTAGCGCAGAGTGTCACAAAGAATAAGATTTACTTACCCCAGGACACTCCTCTACATGTAGTAGATAGCCAAACCAGTACTGAAACGAGAATCAGTAGAGGTAAAGGTATATAGAGTATATCGTCGATCTGAAAAGGGAGGTAGGAGAAGAAATCTCTACGACCGATAACAGAGAACCTATGAAATTGATCCCCTAGAGGTAGACCATTGTATTCGAATAGGCAATACTCTCTTCACATCCCTCTGACATTCACTGCACTTCGAGAGGAAAACCGGGCTTCAACCTGTTGCGAAGCGCATATCAACGAAGAATCTTAAGCACAAACTTACTTCACCACCTCCATAGGAGGCAAAGTTTGTAAAACTGAATTGTGGGTGTGGTGAGGGGTGTATTTATAGGCATTTTAAGGTTTGGGAAGCTTTGCCCCTCCTGGTAGGAATGTATATCCCATACGTCACTAGCTCATGGACTCTTGCTAATTACATGAAAGAAAAATAAATTTATCAGGTAAGCATAAATTATTTTTTTTCTTTCATGATTCAGATAGAGCATGCAATTTTAAGTAACTTTCTAATTTACTCCTATTAACAATTTTTCTTCGTTCTCTTGCTATCTTTATTTAAAAAGCAGGAATGTGATGCATAGGAGCAGGCCCATTATTGGTTGAGAACCTGGGTTATGCTTGCTTATTGGTGGGTAGATGTAAGCCTCCAATAAGCAAGCGCTATCCATGGTGCTGAACCTAAAATGGGCTGGCTGCTAAGATTTACATTCCTGCTTTTAAAATAAAGATAGCAAGAGAATGAAGAAAAATTGATAATAGGAGTAAATTAGAAAGTTGCTTAAAATGTCATGCTCTATCTGAATCATGAAATGTGGGTTCAGTGTCCCTTTAAGTATACGTCACTGCTAACTGCTTTTTTATTATAACAATTAAACAGACTGTTTCATATCCCTTTAAATTTTGATTCTTGTTTATGGGGGAAAAAGATGCACAGAGATTTCCAGTGGGGGATTAGGGTGAGGATGATCACCATGTTTTGTTCTATTTATTTAAAGATTGGAAAATTATACAGTGAGATTGACATGGTAAAAATGAATGTAAAAGTGATGTCAGAGATACTGCTCGAAACTTCACCAGGAACTGAGAAACCTGACGACATGGAGCTTCTACAGGTAATTATTGTAGATCCTTATAATGATAGATGATAGATAGATAAATAAATAGATAGACAGACAGATGATAGATAACCAGATGCTATGATGCATAGACATGCAGATAAAACAGATTGATGAACAGGAAGACAAATGGATGGGCAGATGGACAAATAGACAGGCAGACAGATGCTATGATGCATATGCGGGCAAATAAAAACATATATTATCAATAGATAGATAGATAGATAGATAGATAGACACACAGATTATTAGATTGACAGGCAATCAAACAGGCAGATAGCAACAGAAATATAAGTTTTGGATAGATAGATAGATAGATAGATAGATAGATAGATAGATAGATAGATAGATAGATAGATAGATAGATGGGTAGACAGTCGGACAGACTGACAGGCAGGCAGACAGATGCTATGACGCATTGACACATAGACAGGCAAATAAAAACAGATATATTAGTTTTGGATAGATAGACAGACAGATGTACTGACAGGCAGGCAGAGTGACAGGCAAGCAGGCAGACAGATGCTATGATGGACAGACAGGCAAATAAAACAGATATATTAGTTTTGGATAGATAGACAGACAGATGTACTGACAGGCAGGCAGAGTGACAGGCAAGCAGGCAGACAGATGCTATGATGGACAGACAGGCAAATAAAACAGATATATTAGTTTTGGATGAATAGACAGACAGATGTACTGACAGACAGGCAGACGGACTGACAGGCAAGCAGGCAGACAGATGCTATGATGCATAGACAGGCAAATAATAAAACAGATATATTACTTTTGAATAGATAGACAGATATATAGATAGATAGATAGATAGATATATAGATAGATAGATAGATAGATAGATAAGTAGGCAGACAGATGCTATGACACATAGACAGGTAGATAAAAACAGATATATTAGTTTGGGGGAACAACTGAGAAATGAGAGAGCACTTTCCTATTGAAGTAACTAAGACAATATTTGTAAGCAAACAGCCCACTTGGGCACATATGGCTTTTGGTAATCTTCTCAAGAGCATTGCTAGGTTTTAAATAGACGAGAGAAATCTGCGCACCTGATGTATACAATTATTTGTAGAATAAACATAATAATAATATTACAGCTCTAAGTGTGTATCCATTCCACAATCAGGGAACAGTCATGGGCGCACACTGTTACATTTTTCTTTTTTATATTTTATAAAAAAATAATTGAGGTTCAATTCAAGGCATACAAAATAGAAAAAAATATCAAGAAAATTTGTTTCAAGGCATACAACCAATATGAGCCATAAGATCGCTGCTCCTTAACTCGTCCGGCACCTCTGAGGAGGCGGACAGCAATCCGCCCGATCGGATACAATCGGGTGATTGACACTCCCTGCTAGCGGCCGATTGTCCGCAAATGTTCAGGGGGTGGCATTGCACAAGCATTTCGCTAGAAATGCTTGTGCAGTGATAAATTCCGGCAGTGTATGCTGTCTGCATTTACCAATGTGCGGCGGACATGATCCGCTACATCGGATCATGTCCTCCCACACATTGTTAAATTGGCCCCAAAGTTTCTCAGCAATAATTGTGTAAAATAATATAATGTGTAGTTTAGGTTTTCTACTATATCTGAGTGTAGCTAAGAAAGCATAGTATCACACTAAATAGTTACTATAAACTGTAAAATAACTATATTATTAACACTGAAACTCTAAAAATTAACTAGCAGGAGATTAGGTAAAAATAATCAGAATATACAGTATATCTGGTGCCCTGGTTATTTCTTATATGTATGGTCTCGTCAATCTGAACTCCTATCAAGTAGATTGTCCCAATAAATGCTGTTTGCACATCAAGTAAATTCAGCAAACTAATAGCGTGTACATTTCAATTGGTGAAGCAAAACAAATAGAGAGATAAGAAATACAGCGTATTACCTCTAAAAGTCAATCAAACCGGGAGTTATAATCAATATAGATAATTGTGTGCATATTTGAGAAATATAGCCATATAACTTATATATAGGCAAGCAAATAGAGGGGCGCCTCGTGTGTGTATCTGTAGGTTCAAGAAGTGATATATAAAAGGTGTTGAAAAGGTACTCACATTTTGATAGAGTATACTTATGTGCTGGTAGTGGCAGGCTGATAGATTCAGGGTGCACCAGCTCACCCTCTACCGGTATCAAGAACAGTCTGCAGTATATCTGGATCTTATTTAATCCCAAAGAAGGCTAGGACAAAAATAATTATCCAAAAGCAGGGTGAAAAGTAGCACCAAGGTTACTAAATGGCTGTATTATAAGCAATTCTACCAAACTGCTAAAAGTTAAAAAGTCTTTATTAAAAACACATTTAAAAATAAGAAGCAGCAGGTATATAAGGGGGTATTGTACAGTCCCCTAAGTATATGCAACGCATTTCTCGGCTCTCATACTTGGCTTTTTCATCAGGCATACCTATTACAACAATACAGCTCTTATTTAAAGCTTGAGCTAACCTATAAGGTTCATGATTAAAGAATAAACCACATGTGTAGACTAATTAGTCCACACCTGAACAATTTAAACAACATTGTTTTGTGTCAAAAATGAATACATCCATTTGTTACAATGTCATAAATAAATTCATGGTAAATAAACATTTACACATTTATACACATTTGTATTTCATTTTGTTATGAACAAAATTTTAAATATCTATCCACAAATCTTTACATGCAAGCATGTTTTTTAATTTTTTATATCTTTTGTTTTTAACCCCTCTTTTTCTAAGAGGATAAAACAATTCTGATTGAATAGGGACAAAGAAGTGAGTCTCAATGAGCATACAATCCAAGCCAAAGAGCAGGTGCCCATTTATCTCAAATTGCAGCCATTATAGTCTCCGGCCATCTATATGTCTAACAACAAATGTTATTCAGAGTTTTTTTTAGCATACAGAAAATACAACAGAGAGGCACTGTGCTAGGTACCGTACATAATTATACCATACATAATGTCACACTAAAATCTGAGTCCACAGGAAAATTTCTCCTGTTAGCAAGTCACACTAAATAAACTCTAAGGTTAAAATAACCAAGCCACCCAAGCCGCAGGCAACTGGTGTAATTATGTTCATTTAAGAAAGGTATAATAAATATTCAATTCCATATATAGCTTAAACATTGATTTTATCTTTGCAGATTATTTTTATAGTCAATGTTAGGGCTATAATTTACCAGCAATAGAAACTCATAAAGTAGAAAACACTTTTATGTTACATATAACCAAGTACGATCCACTTGCAGTGTTACTCACAATTTATAATAGAAAGCTATAATTCTCATGTAAAAGGAACTCATAAAATAAATAACACTTTTACATTAGATGTCCAAAAAATCTCTTGCAGCATTACCCACAATGTATAATATAAAGCTAGAATTTTTATGCAATGGGAACTCAGAAGATAGGTAACACTTGTATGGTATCTAGCGAACGTTGAAGCCTCCTGCGACCTTATTCCCAGAATGTAGCATTTGTACTACCTAAGTGCAGAGAAATGGTGTGTATGCAAATAGATTACCAGCCATACTAATCAACGGTATAGAGGAACATAATATGTTCCGCTTGACATCCGCATAGTACAATTATATAGCTGTTCAAGAAAGTCTCATATCTATAGATCTTCATACAGAGGCAGCTAAAGGAACTTAAATAGCAGTGTTCTCAGCAAAGTCTGTCCGATACCGGTTCTAGAATAGCTGCATTCACTTTCTCCCAAAGAAGAGCAAAATAGCTGCACTGTCCGTAGTGAACTAATGTTGGCGGTCTTGAAAAGATCTCCCTCGCCATTCTTCTTCCCCCTTAACAAACTAATGTTGGCAGACTTGAAAAGATCTCCCTCTCCATTCTTCTTCCCCTTAACTACCATGACTAGCACCTCAGGCTTGTTGCTGCTTGTCAGGACTCCAGCTACTCCCAATCAGGACGATTGCATCCTACCAAGTGACTGCTACGAGCAGCTTCACAACAAGCCTCCTCTCGTCTCTCATAGCTGGCCATATGTCCTCATACCACATTGAGGTCTTGGGGACCTGAGCCTCTATAGAATCAGTATTTTTACTTGCCTTAACTGTTGAAGTACTGTAGATATGCAAACAATCTCCGGTTGCAGGGGCCCATTCTTCTGTATATAAGATGTTGTGATCAATCTGGCAGCACACCTCTGGTCTTGAGGTGGTGTTGGCATGCACTTCATACTTCTGCTCCATTAAACATGTCTCCATTTGCTCCCGTCCATTTTCTCACAAGTATAGTGCAGAAGGGGTTGTTTCTACCTCTGGTTGCGCAATCAGCCTGTCAATCCTTTGACAAATTTCATATTAAAATTCCTCCAATAAAGTTGCTAGTTAAAGCTCCTTCATATCTATATTAAAAGTATTGCTCTGGTGGCTTCTCCCAATTAACTTGGGTGGGGGGAATGCAGCAGCCTAAACTCTGCAGTTAGACTATTATTAGATAGCTGTGGTCTTGTTAATAGTGTTGCCCTCGTGGCTTCACTGGATACCATAGGACAGGAATATGATCCTAGCAGGTGCTCTCTAGTCCATCAAATACATCACTGGATAATGGTTTTCACAAGGATCCTAAATAAAAATCTATACTATTGCAGTAACATCTGAGAAAAACTCCAAAATCTATAAGCAATCTAAGAGCTAATGCAATGCATGTCCTGCCGCTCCAGCAGTTAGCTCCACCCCTAAAGTTACATTTTTATTATGATGAGTTATATCAGGGACTGTTTCGGAGATATTTAGTTCAGTCAGTACAGAATTATGCTAAGTTATCATCAGTCACCTGTGACATAGTAATATCCCTGGTTTTTTTTTATTTAAAAAATACCCTAATCTCAGAAATATTAAATTTAATTAATAAAAGCCCAGTATAAAACAATGTACTTAAAGATATTTATTACTCAACTATGTTTCTACCATGTATATAAAAAAGCAACAGTTTAAAATGTTAAAACTGTTCAATTTTAATCTGAAATTAACAAGTTGTATATAACTGTGTACAACTGATCGCAATGACTCGCTCGCTGATAGAAACAACTGATATAGACAACTCCCACAGGAAAAGTGGGTTAATTCAGTGCAGGAATGTTAGTTTGAAAGAAAAGAAAGAACTTGAGAACAAAACTCTATCACACATTATGAAACATTCCCTTTTAGATCGAACATATAACAGTTTGAACATTGTTTCCTTTTAAATATGCTGTAGTTTATAGGCGCAGAGGGCATAACTGACAGAAAGCCTTTTCCAGCCTCTCCAGCTTCACCAGTTCTTGTTATTTTATGCAGTTGATTCATGAAAAAAATGAAGAGGTTAGTGAGCTTAAGGGACTTGGCTTCCTAGAGCCTCATAGGGACTGATGAAGCTACACTAGTCAGCCACAACATTAAAACCACTGACAGGTGAATAACATTTATTATTTTATCACAATGGCACCTGTCAAGGTGTGAGATATATTAGGCAGCAAGTGAACAGTCAGTCCTTGTGTTGGAAGCAGGAAAAATGGGCAAGCAAAAAGATCTTAGTGACTTTCACAAGAGCCAAATAGTGATGGCTAGGCGACTGGGTCAGAGCATCTCCAAAACGGCAAGTCTTGTGAGTTGTTCCCGGTATGTAGTGTTTAGTACCAATCAAAAGCGGTGCAAGGAAGGTCAACCGGTGAACCGGCATCAGGGTCATGGGTACACAAGGCTCATTGATGCATGTGGGGAGCGAAGGCTAGTCCATCTTGTCCGATCACACAGAAAAGCCACTGTAGCTGAAATTGCTGAAAAAAATAATGCTGCCCATGATAGAAAGTTGTCAGAACATACAGTGCATGGCAGTTTGCTGCATATGGGGCTGCGTAGTCACACACCAGTCAGAGTGCCTATGATGACCGCTATCCACCGCTGAAAGCTCCTCTAATGGGGACATGAGCTTCAGAACTGGATCATGGAGAAATGGAAAAAGGTTGAATGGTCTGACTAATCATGTTTTCTTTTAGATCAGGTGGATGGCCAGGTGCGTGTGTGTCGTTTAACTGGAGAAGAGATGGCAGCAGGATGCACTATGGGAAGAAGGCAGGCCGACAGAGGCAGTGTTATGCTCTGGGCAATGTTCTGCTGGGAAACATTGGGTCCTGGCATTCATGTGGAAGTTACTTTGACACGTACCACCTACCTAGAGATTGTTCCAGAAGACATGCACCTCTTCATGGCAATAGTGTTACCTGATGGCAGTGACCTCTTTCAGCAGGATAATGCACCCTGACACACTGCAAAAATTGTTCAAGAATAGTTTGAGTAACATGACAAAGAGTTGACTTGGCCTCCAAATTCCCTCAATCCGATTGATCATCTGTGGGATGTGCTGTTGCAATAAATCCGATCCATGGAGGCCCCAACTCACAACTTTCAGGACTTAAAGGATCTACTGCTAATGTCTTGATGCCAGATACCACAGGACACATTCAGAGGTCTTGTGAAGTGCATGCCTCAATGCATCAGAGCTGTTTTGGCAGCATGAGGGGGACCTACATGATATTTTAGGCAGATGCTTTTAATGTTGATAAAGGCCCACTTATAGGGGCCGAAACGCGTTGACACACAATGGTAAGCCTATTTACAATATCATACAAAGATGGCATAGATATTCTTCACTATTGTTATTTATTTATTTAGGACACTTCAGGATTTTCACAAGGACTTCAAGGATAATCAAGGGATTCGAATTGGGACATACTGGGATACTCCACACACAGCAAGTTTTTTGAATTTTTACTATTACTTTTTCCCATCCCAGATTTTTGGCATTTTTGCACACGTGTTTGCAGATTTTTTATTTTCGCATTTTTTTGTATCTCTGCACATTTTTTGCATTTCCACACATAATTGACTGATCGGCCGACTACTTTTGAGGATATTTTTTTTTTACTTTTTTACTTTGGACTTATAAAAGACATTTATTTCTTTCAGTAGTTTTATTTTAGTCACTCTTGGACATTTTCTATTCCAACTTTATAGGGTTAAATCCTTGTAAGATTGCACCTTATGACACGATCTTTGATATTATACTCGACTAATCATTAATTAGAACGCTCTGTCATCAATATTAGTTTTCAGCAATAATATTGCTAATTTTAGGAACAATATTTTAAACATTGTTTATACATGGATCCATGTTTTTAATTTTAATGTATATTGTATATTTTTTATGTTGGATAGTATTTTAATAAATTTTCATATTTGAGCCAGCTTAGGCTTTTGTTTAAGCACTCTATACACACCCTTTTATTTTATATTCAGTTTTTATAGGTTTGCTAGGAAACCTTTTGTATAGAGCTAAAGGTGATTTTACCTAGTGCTTAGTCTTCCAGTTCTATTACACTTCTCTTATGCACAATCCCAGACAACATCTACTATAGGGAAGTTGTCAGTGTGTACTGGCACTACTCCCCTATCCATTATGGCTACTGGCGGCTCAAGACATTGTGCTGCCTGGGGCCAAACCTAAAGTAATGCTCTTCCAAATCTCTGTGCACTATAGCCTAAACGCAGCCATACTCATTAGCCTAGAGTCCAGCAGAATGAAATGTTACACAAGAGCATGGTTATGCCCAGCTAATGGTCCTATATGAGAGTTTTAGCCAAATTAAGCTCTTCTAATGTGTCAAATGGTTTTGGGTCCTGTGGTCGACCTGCTCTAATTATAGACCCAGCCCTGGCACTGAGGGTATCTTTTAAGGATACTTGGTGATAGATTATCATTCCATACTGGTAATGATAGTTCCACAAAAGAACTGTACTTGCATAACTGTAGCTACTTTGCAAGTTATCATATTCAGTTTGATACAGTAGTATGTGGTATATGAGTAGCAACTGCTTGCAAGACATAGTAGGAAGTAGTGGTGGCCTATACTTTCTATAAAAGCCACAAAAGGAAATTAGTAGTCATATCCTATGGCTTTCACCATAATCCTGCAGCTTTACTGTAACTAGCCGGTTTTATTCTGTTAGAATTTATTGGTTTATTGTCCATTAAGGATGTCTCTTTCAACCCTTGATAAACACAATCTTTTGTCATTGCTACTTTATAGGATCTGCAGAAAGCATGCCAAGAAATGCAGAAGAGAATTCTGAAGCTTTTAGAAACAGTGCAAAATGAGGAAGTCATTATAGAACTGGTGCAAGTAAATGATGATTTGAATAATGTATTCCTAAGATATGAAAGGTAAATTTAAATTTTTATTTTATTTTATTTTTTGTTTGTTTCTTGTTACTACTAATTGTACCTACTGTTCACTGTGCATGAAAGTCTTTATTTCCAATATTCCTGTTTAATTTTATATATATATATATATATATATATATAGAGAGAGAGAGAGAGAGAGAGAGAGAGAGAGAGAGAATTATTCCATTTATGGTACACTCTGAGTTAAAATTCAGAGTTTTATTTCCTACTAAAATATTTAATTATGCATTGTACAAAGGTTGCAATGTACACAAAAAGACATATGCTCAAAACCTTATGTAACCTCCATACTAAATACCCATAACATCAGCAATCAAATATCTATTAGAGACATTAATACTGGTATAAAATATGAGAAAAGAGAACATTATAATTGTAACATGGACTATGTGGTATATTTAATAAAATGCCTTTGTGGGAATGTTTATATAGGGGAGACCACTAGAAAAGTTTTTGAAATAATAAATCAACACAAAAAGTAAGATGCAACACAAACTGAGCCAACTGCAGTTCCAGGTTTTGGAACAGGTTAGTTGTAAGAGAATGGTTGGTGTTATGGGCCGCATATAAATTTATGGCTATGAAAAACACAAATAATATGGGCCAAATTACAAGTGTCACACCAATTTTTGCTTAAGCACTAATTACACTCAAACTAAAAAAATGATCTAGTCTGGGTTAACGTGTGTATTACAAGTTGAAAGTTAGCACGCAATCAAAAGACTCAGGCACGCTAACTTCAGGATATTGTGACGAAGCTGACTCCTCCCCATAGGCTTAAATGGGGCGCATTAAAAGATGCCTTATTAATTAACATTAGGGTGCTAACCCGACACTGCACTATATCAACTCAGCTAAAGCTAAAGGTGTGCTAGGAATACTTTACATTCCTATGTTCTTCACATAGAAGAAAATGTTATTTTTATTTTTAAACAGATCTTTCTATATATCTGATTATTTTTTATGTAAAATATATATCTATACCTATATATCTATAACTATATATCTATATGAATATATAGAGATATAGATAGATATATGAATAGATATTGTATATATACAGATATACTGTATATAGAAATATCTATTTAAAAAAAAAAACCATTTTTCTAAGTGAAGAAAATAGGAATGTATTTATATTCAAAACACATTAAAACATGTTAAAATGAATAAAAATTATGTTACATGTTTCAAGCTGTTTGACTGTAAAGGGCTCAAAAGCAGGGTGGTATAAAAACATAAATTATGCTTACCAGATAATTTCCTTTCCATCTGTATGAGGAGAGTCCACGGCTTCATTCCTTACTTGTGGGAATACTGAACCTGGCCACCAGGAGGAGGCAAAGACACCCCAGCCAAAGGCTTGATACCTCCCCCACTCCCCTCATCCCCCAGTCATTCTGCAGAGGGAACAGTAGGAGAAATATCAAGGTATAAATGGTGCCAGAAGAACAAAAATGTTTGGTCCGCCCAACAGAGGAAATGGGTGGGGGCTGTGGACTCTCCTCATACAGATGGAAAGGAAATTATCTAGTAAGCATAATTTATGTTTTCCATCTTAATATGAGGAGAGTCCATGGCTTCATTCCTTACTTGTGGGAAACATATACCCAAGCTCTAGAGGACACTGAATGAAAATGGGAGGGTAAAACGAGAGGCAGACCCTCTTCTGAGGGCACCACATCCTGCAAAACCTTTCTCCCAAAAGCTGCTTCAGCCGAAGCAAAAATGTCAAACTTGTAAAATTTTGAAAAGGTATGTAAGGAGAATCAGGTAGCCGCCTTACAAATCTGCTCCATAGATGCCTCATTCTTGAAGGCCCAAGAGGAAGCCACTGCTCTAGTAGAGTGAGCCGTAATCCTCTGAGGAGGCTTATGTCCCGCTGTCTCATAAGCTAAGCGAATAATGCTCCTCAACCAATAAGACAAGGAAGTGGACGAGGCTTTCTGCCCCTTACGCTTCCCAGAATAGACAACAAACAAGGAAGAAGTCTGTCTAAACTCCTTAGTGGCTTGAAGATAGAACTTCAAGGCCCGAACCACATCCAAATTATGAAGTAACCGCTCCTTCAAAGAAGAAGGGCTAGGACACAAGGAAGGAACAACAATCTCCTGATTGATTTTGCGATCAGAAACAACCTTAGGAAGAAAACCTAACCCAGTACGAAAAACAGCATTATCAGCATGGAATACTAGGTAAGGGGGCTTACATTGCAAGGCAGCCATCTCAGATACTCTGCCTGCCGAGGCAATAGCCAGTAAAAAAAGAACCTTCCAAAAAAATAATTTAATGTCAAGGCCATGCATAGGCTCAAACGGAGCCCTCTGCAAAACCTTAAGAACAAGATTTAAGCTCCAAGGAGGAGCGCTAGGTCGAAACACAGGTCTGATTCTAGACAGAGCATGAACAAAGGACTGGACGTCTGGAAGCTCAGTGAGCCTCTTGTGCAGTAAAACAGAGCTAGCCAAAAGGCCCTTCTCCAGACCATCCTGGAGAAAAGAAAGAATCCTGGAAACCGTGAACTTATGTCAGGGAAATCCACGCTCTTCACACCAGAATAAGTAGGTCGTCCACACCTTATGATAGATGCGACGAGCAACCGGTTTATGGGCTTGAATGAGAGTATCAATAACTCTCTCAGAAAAACCTCTCTTGGCTAGGACTAAGCGTTCAATCGCCACGCAGTCAGCCTCAGAGAATCTAGATTTTGATGAACAAAAGGACCCAGTTCCAGCAGATCCCTGTGACAAGGTAACCTCCATGGAGGAGAAGATGACATCCCCACTAGATCTGAGAACCCCATCCTTCACGGCACGAGGGAGCAATCAGTATCACAGATGCCTGCTTCTGTTTGATGCGGGCCACTACACGAGGAAGGAGTGGTAACGGCGGGAAAAGGTAGATTAGACTGAACCTCCAAGGCACTGCAAATGCATCTATTAGCTCCGCCTGAGGATCCCTGGACCTCGACCCATATCTGGGTAGCTTGGTATTGAGACAAGATGCCATGAGATCTATGTCCGGCATCCCCCACCTGTTGCATATCTCCGCAAACACTCCGGGATGGAGAGACCATTCCCCCGGATGAAAGGATTGTCTGCTGAGAAAATCCGCTTCCCAGTTGTCCACGCCCAGAATGTGGATCACTGACAGCAAATAGCTGTGGGTCTCCGCCCACTCCAGAATCCGAGATACTTACCTCATTGCTAGGGAGCTTCTCGTCCCCCCCTGATGGTTGATGTAAGCCGCCGAGGTTATGTTGACTGATTGGAATCTGATAAACTGGGTCGAGCCCAGAAGGGGCCAAGCCTTCAGAGCATTGAAGATTGCTTGAAGTTTCAAGATGTTGATTGGGAGGAGGGATTCCTCTCGAGTCCATAGTCCCTGTTCTGTTCTGGCACCCCAAACAGCTCCCCATCCTGAGAGACTCGCGTCCATAGTCACAATCTCCCAGGATGGTCTTAAGAAGGAAGTCCCTTGGGACAGGTGATCTGGACAAAGCCACCAGGAGAGAGATTCTATCGATCTGCTGTCCAGAGAAATCTGTTGAGACAAATCTGAATTGCCGTTCCACTGTCTCTGCATGCATAGCTGAAGAGGTCTGAGATGGAATCTGGCAAAGGGGATGATGTCCATGCAGGACATCATGAGTCCAATTACCTCCATACACTGAGCCACAGGTGGCCTGAAGGAGGTCTGGAGGGCAAGACAATTGGAAGTTTGCTTGTAACGTCTCTGGTCTGTAAGAAATATCCTCATAGATATGGAATCTTTTATCGTACCCAGGAACTCCACCCTGGTACTGGGAATAAGAGAACTCTTTTCTAAGTTTATCTTCCATCCATGAGATCGAAGAAGAGAAAGAAGAGCTTTTGAATGGTCCTCTGCCAGACGACAGGACGGTGCTTGAACCAAAATATCATCAAAGTACGGCACCACTGCAATCCCTCTGGTTCTGGACACTGCGAGCAGAGTCCCTAGAACTTTCGTAAAATTTCTTGGAGCAGTGGCTAGATTGAACAGAAGTCCAATGAACTGGAAGTGCTGGTCCATAAACGCAAATCTTAGGAACTTGAAGTTTTCCTTGTGAATAGGGATGTGAAGGTAGGCATCCTTCAGGTCTATCGTGGTCATGAATTATCCTTCCTGGACTGATGGACCTTATTGTCTCCATCTTGAACGAGGGGACAGACAGGAATTGTTTAAACACTTTAGGTCTAGAATTTGACGAAAAGTACACTCCTTCTTTGGGACCACAAACAGGTTTGAGTAGTATCCCAGACCTCTCTCTGATGGAGGTACTGGTACAATGACCCCCCAGGGCGGAGAGATCCCTCACACACCCTAGAAAAGCCTCCCTCTTTTCTGGCCTTGAAGACAGGTTTGATAAGAGAAATCTGCCCCTTGGAGGATGAGACTTGAAACCTATCCTGTATCCCTGAGCAATGACCTCCAGTACCCATAGGTCTTGCATGTCCCCAAACCAAGCTTCTGAAAAGAGTGATAGTCTGCCCCCTACCAAATCCAAAGCCAGATCGGGGGTCACCCAAATTTGACTCGGCAGACTTCTCATTCTGCTTGGATTTATTTCAGGACTGAGGAAGTTTCCAAGTTCCCTTGGATTGCTCCCTTAAATGGGAGAGAAAGAAGTCTAGTCCGCAGACCAAGATTTCAACCAGAGTGCCCTATGGGCTAGCACAGAAAAATCTGAAGCCTTGGCATTCAGGCGAATAATCTGCATATTTTCATCATAAATAAAAGAATTAGCTACCCTTAGGGCCCTAATTCTTTCCAGGATCGTGTCAAGGGGACCCTCCACCTCGATCAACTCAGTCAAGGAGTCGCACCAGTAGGTAGCCGCTCCCACAACCGCAGCAACAGCCGCTGCTGGTTGGAACAAATATCCTGTATGCTGAAACATTTTTCTTATAGAGTTTCCAGCTTCTTATCCATGGGCTCTTTAAATGACAAACTATACTCGAGATAGCACAGTCTACCTTAGGGACGGAACCCCAGAACTCCAACTGAGAGTCCGGAACTGGGAACAATTTCTTAAAGGAAGAAGAAGGGGAAAAAGAAGAACCTAGTCTTTTCCATTCATTCTTAATAATGTTTGCCATCTTTACGGGAACCGGGAAAGTCTGTGGTACAACCCTGTCCTCGTAGACCTTATCTAATTTAGGAATGCAAGGTTCCTCAGGTTATTAAGGCTCAGGAACCTCTAACGTAGCCAACACCTCCTTTAGCTGAAAGCGTAAGAGTTCAATCCTACATCTAAAGTCTGGTTCCTCCGCAGCTGGAGGCTTAGAGGCAGCAGATTCCGACCCAGAAAGAGCATCCTCTGAAGTATCAGAGGCTCCTTCATCATCGGATAATCTTGTATCAGATAAATCCAATAAGCTAGTAGATGACCCCTGGGAAGGATAGCAATATTTAACCTTTCACTTGCGCTTAGCAGTGCGAGGTAAAGCAATAAAGGCCGCAGACACTGCCATCTGTAACTGTTCAGTAAAGTCTGGTGGTAAAAGGGCCCCCCCAGATGGAGGAATAGGAGTGCTATGGGAAGCTGCATGTGTATTAGGAGATGAATGTAGGGTGCGCACCTCATGGGATGGAGACTCCTCAGACGTAGAAGGCTCAGTAGTACTAAACATATTAGCTTTCTTTGATAAGATTACTTTATCAAGGCATGTGGAATATAATTGAGCAGGTGGGTATACGTGGCCTCCTCACAATATAGACAGGCATTAGCTTTGGGTAAAGAGGGAGTACCCTCTAACGTATCAGAGTCCTTATAAAAAAGGAGAAAAACAAAGATAAATGGCACCTTTATACCTCCAATGGCTGGGGCACTCACCACCTCCTATGACCCAGGCCCAAGAGAGAAACCGGTTTGACCCAGGCCCAAGAGAGAAACCGCTTTGTCTTCAGACACCGCTACGGTCAGGAAGAAGAGAATCACTATGTCCACACCCGGTCACATGGTGCGCCATGCAGGACCGCCCCTGTCCCACTAAAAGGGTGCCAAGCCTAACTGGCTGTGCATCGCTCCAAAGTGAAAGTAAAACCTTTACGTTCCAACATCTGCCTGAGCCACATCTCATACATGTCACAGCATAAACACGATATTAAAAATATGTGATTAATCCCTCCTGTTCAATAATACCCTTCCGGAGACATTAACCCTCGATTCCATTCAGATAAAAGGAGTCACACTGTGACCCTGTCTTCTTGCGTTATCAATTGTGTATAAAAAATTAAACGATCTTACCGGAATCTATGCTGTGGAACAGAAACACAGCCTCTCAAGTTTGACAGTCTTGTAGCATTGCTCCTGACATGGACTTGAGTGATAGAAGCAGGCAGTGAAACTCGTCAACACTGATTGCTTAGGAGCTGTTAATACGAGTCTGGATGGGTTTGCAGAAAGACTCTGCCTGCATCTCCAGACTCTAACATTCGCCAATGCTCTCACTGAGAGGGTGACAAGACTACTTAAAACTCCAGTCCCATTTCGAAGAGTACTACCCTCCATAAGGAACTACTCTGTATCTTCTGACACTTCTCTGCCAACCTCCTGTGACGAAAGGCAAAGAATGACTGGGGGATGTGGGGATTGCGGGAAGTATTTAAGCCTTTGGCTGGGGTGTCTTTGCTTCCTCCTGGTGGCCAGGTTCAGTATTCCCACAAGTAAGGAATGAAGCCGTGGACTCTCCTCATATTTAAATAGAAAGCAATTATTGGTAAAAAAAAAATAGGATTTTTTTTAAAAATAAAATGCTTTTTTTGATGAAAAATCTATCTAAATAAAGTTTCTATTTAATGTACTTTATTCTCCGATGGTTATTCATCCTGAAATAAGGATTTGCTGTAATGGTTAATGTTTTGGTGAATTATTTCCATTAATCCATTGACAACGTCATGCTATCCCAGAGGTTTCTGTCAGATAATTTTTTTATTTTTATTTTCTGTTTAAAAGATACAGTATTCACATATTCTTGGTTTTGTAATTCTCAAAACTGTAAATTTGTGTCTGCAGAAATATCTTGCCTCTTCACATCAAAAATGTTAAAAAAATAAACATACAGAGTTGAGAAATAGACCTTAAAGGGACATAACCCCACTTATTTTTAATGATTCTGATACAGCTTACAATTTTCAGATTTCAGATTTGTACTTTTATCAAATTTGCTTCATTCTCTTGATATCCTTTGTTGAAGGAGCACAATGATATACTGGGAGCTAGTTGAACATATTGAGTGAGCCAATGACAAGAAGCTAGCTAACAGTAGTGCATTGCTCCTGAGTCTACCTACATATGCTTTTCAACCAAAGATACAAAAAGAACAAAGCAAATGAGATAGTAAAAGTAAATTGGAAAGTTTTTTAACATTGCATGCTCTATCTGAATCATAAAAGTTTAATTTTGACTACTGTTGCTGTAATCGTAATGCCATTGTTCCCCTGCAAATCTACGTACAAAGAATACTTACTAAGTTTCAAGAAGCTCAGTGAATTGAAGATTGTTTGGAGCGTTAAAGATCTGCACAAGGACCTAAGTGTGAGGAGGGAGGGGCAAGTAGTAAAAATGAAATATAATATTATTGTTTAATTAAATAAAGCTAGTTAAATTGCTATTATTATGGTAATCATTATTTTTCTCCTTCCAATAAAGTAGAGCTATAAATGGACCCAAATATGAACCTATTAAACTGGAGATATTTCACCTCCCAATAATTTAATTAATTGAAATGATCTAGCTATTTCTAATTGTTTATAACTAAATCCGTATTTTCTGATAAAACTGGAAAAATTATCTGAATTATTATTATTATAAAAATGAAACCTTTATGTAGAAAAGCATGATTTCAAATTATTTAAATTGAGTCTTACCGCTAATTATTTAAATTGTGCTTTAAATCATGATTTAAATCAAATCCACCTTGCTCAAAAATGTATATATGTGTTTATATGTGTTTATATGTTTATGTGTGTGTTATGTGTATATATGTATGTATGTGTGCACATATATACACATATATAGACATGTATACATACACACATACACATATTTAGACATATGTATGTATATATATACTGTATATTGAATCCTTTTCCAGTCAAGCACTTTGTCATATATCATATCCCTTTTTAACCCTTTTAAAACATTTTTAACAATATTAAAATAAATTTTTTTTAAAAAAGTGCATATATGAGTATAATACTTTATTTTATAATTTTTTTGATGTGTTTGGTGAAAAAAATTTTTTAGCCCTTACACTTTACTTAACTTGAGCTAAATGTTGTAGCGCAGTTTGGGCTTTTACTTGAGTCAGCCATTCTAATCCTTCTCTAGTAAATAGGATTTACCATGGACTTGTAATATCAAGTTGTACTCTAATGATAGCACGGTCCAGCGATATTGTGTGCCACTTAATATTGGCACACCACTTGTAATCTGGGCTATATATATATTTGTTTATTTAAATGTCCACATTTTTAGTTCTGCTTTTTCCTGGGGCCATACAATCTAGAGTAGAGGACAGCCAGATGGACATCCCTGATAGAGTATTGTGTACAGTTCTGACCTAACTATATGTAGCTTAAAGGAGAAAAGGGAAAGAGGTGATATGATAGTAACTTTATTTTAAAGGGACATTTAATTTGTTTTGTTCACTTTTTATCCTTTTTTGAAAAGTATTCCTAGGTAGGCTCAGAAGCTTCTGATTGGTGGCTACACATATATGCATCTTGTCAATGACTTTCAGCTAACTCCCAACAGTGCATTAGTGCTCCTTCAACAACGGATACCAACAGAGTGAAGTGAATTAGATAATAGTTGTTTTTAGAATTGTATGTTGTATCTGAATCATGAAAGAAAATGTTTGGGTTTCATGTCCCTTTAAGGGAATCAATGCTGAAAGCATTTTTCAGAAAAAGAGCAACACCTGAACAAGAGGTCATGATGTTATGTTAAAGGGTAGCAGATTCAGGAGAGATTTGCACAGAATAGGTGGTTGATTCATGGGATAAATATAGAGGTTTTAAAAACAAATACTGTCTAGGACTTTAACCTTTTAACGCTGTTATGCCGTTTTATTCTGTCATATTTACACTGGGCTTTAAAGCCGTTATGACGGAATAGAACGTCATAACAAACGGCTGTCCTGAAGCCTTCTGTGCTTCAAGGACTTGATCGCGGTCTGGAGGGCGTTCCTAGGGTTGTAGGGACGCCCCCCAGATGCGATCCAATAATTGAAATCTCGCGATCGTGCACAGGTGTTCCGATGTAGGCACTTTAACCCTGTCACGAAAGGGTTAAGAATGCCTGGGTCTGGGAAAAGCACAAGGCTTTCCTACAATATAAGTGACCTTACACTTTGTAGGACATATAGATATGGAGATATAGATTAAGGTTTGGCAGCAATAAGATGTTTTGGTCAAAAAATATAACTATCCACTTGCAATACCACATTGTATGTTATTCTTTAATGAGGTTACGCAAGACAACGCACCCAGCGCTGCCGAATGCACTACACTTGTAATTTAACTTAAATGTGTAAAATGATAAAAAAATGTATTACTCTATAAAGTATTATAAGTTTCATGTCTCTTTAAAATGCTTCATAAAGGATGTGCTCAGTGCTTATGGTGAGAGTCATCGTAAAAAGTGAACATATGAGAGCATTTCTGCAGAATCAGTGGGTTTCCTTTAGTTGAACTGCATCATGCTTCTAATACAGTCTGTACACACTGAGGCTGCTAAACATTTATTTGCTTAAAGGGACAGTCTAGGCCAAAATAAACTTTCATGATTCAGATAGAGCATGTAATTTTAAACAATTTTCCAATTTACTTTTATCACCAATTTTGCTTTGTTCTCTTGGTATTCTTAGTTGAAAGCTTAACCTAGGAGGTTCATATGCTAATTTCTTAGACCTTGAAGCCCAACTCTTTCAGATTGCATTTTAATAGTTTTTCACCACTGGAGGGTGTTAGTTCACATATTTCATATAGATAACACTGTGCTCGTGCACGAGAAGTTATCTGGGAGCAGGCACTGATTGGCTAGACTGCAAGTCTGTCAAAAGAACTGAAAACAGGGGCAGTTTGCAGAGGCTTAGATACAAGATAATCACAGAGGTTAAAAGTATATTATTATAAATGTGTTGGTTATGCAAAACTGGGGAATGGGTAATAAAGGGATTATCTATCTTTTAAAACAATAAAAATTCTGGTGTAGACTGTCCCTTTAAATCATTTTGTTCCTAATTCAATATTTTAGTTTTGTGGAAGGAAATCTACAGCAGCCTAATGTATCTCATTACATAATATCTGAAATGATCTATCTTGCAGGTTCTCACGAACAAGAGCTAACAGGCCGTCTGTGCTTATGAGGCCAGCTCCGGTCTCAGAGGTAAGATATGACAATGCAAATGTATTAAACCTATGTAAGATGCAGAATAGCTTTTAAATGGACATTTTCCATAAAAATTAAAAAGAGCAGCTTGATTTAAAGGGACACTGAACCCAAATGTTTTCTTTCGTGATTTAGATAGAGCATGCAATTTTAAGCAACTTTATAATTTACTCCTATTATCATTTTTTCTTCTGAGGAGGCGGACACAGATTGTATGAAAGATTGCGTGACACCCCCTGCTAGCGGACAATTGTCTGCAAATCTGCAGGAGGCGGCGTTGCACCAGCAGTTCACAAGAGCTGCTGGTGCAATGCTGAATGCGGAGAGCGTATTGCTCTCCACATTCAGCGATGTCTGTCGGACATGATCCGCTGATCGGATCATGTCGGACAGACATTTCATAAATAGGCCCCACTGACATTACTTAAAGGGATACTGAACTCAAATTTTTTCTTTCGTGATTCAGATAGATCATGCAATTTTAAGCAACTTTCTAATTTACTCCTATTATCAAATGTTCATCATTCTCTTTGTATGTTTATTCGAAAAAGCAAGAATGAAAGTTTAGATACCGGCCCATTTTTGGTGAACAACCTGGGTTGTCCTTGCTGATTGGACAGCACTAAAAATCAAGTGCTGTCCATGGTTCTGAACCAAAAATGTGTTGGCTCCTTAGCTTAGATGACTTCTTTTTCAAATAACTATAGCAAGAGAATGAAGAAAAATTGATAATAAAAGTAAATTAGAAAGTTGCTTAAAATTGCATGCTCTATCTGAATCATGAAAGAAAAAAATTAAGTTCAGTGTCCCTTTAATTCATATTGGATGACATTAACATGAAAGTTTAATTTTGACTTTACTGTCCCTTTAAATACCATATATTGATCAGAGTATCTAATCTCACCACTCTATCAGTGAGTCATACCAAAGTATAAGAAGCATTTATAGTCAATTTTTATTTCAAAAGACAATTAACAACGGTAAAACTCAGTGGGCCAGATTGCGATAGGATTGTTATCATTTGCGCGAAAGCGATATTGGGTGTTCACACTCGTAATACAAGTTGAAAGTAAATGCAAATTTACGCTAGAATGATTACTGCATCCTCAAAGCTCTGGTTAACTGTTTCACTAAACTAAAAGGTGTCACAAAACACATCAAAAATACATTAGAGAGTACAGTTACACTCATAATAACACCATCTTATAAAAATGTGTCCAAAGAAATATTGCACTCAAAGTTATGAGATCTCAGGTGCTTAAAAAACAAGTTAGGCAAAGGGCTTTAACATAGAGATACATACATATACATGTCTAACGATTTATATGTATGTTTATATATATATATGTATATATACACTCACCAGCCACTTTGTTGGGTACACCTGTTCAATTGCTTGGTAACACAAATTGCTAATCAGCCAATCACATGGTACCAACTCAATGCATTTAGGCATCTAGACGTGGTGAAGACGACTTGCTGGAGTTAAAACCGAGCATCACAATGAGGAAGACAGGGGATTTAAGTGATATTGAATGTGGCATGGTTGTTGGTGCCAGACGTGCTGGTCTGAATATTTAAAAAACTGCTGATCTACTAGGATTTTCATGCACAATCATCTCTAGGGTTTACAGTGAATGGTCCGAAATAGAGAAAATATCCCGTGAGCTGCGGTTGTGTGGACGAAAAAACCTTGTTGATGTCAGAGGTCAGAGGAGAATGGGCAGACTGGTTTGAGATGATAGAAAGGCAACAGTAACACAAATACCCACTTGTTACAACCAAAGTATGCAAAATACCATCTCTGAATGCACAACACATTGAACCTTGAAGAAGATGGGCTACAGCAGCAGAAGACCACACACCAGGTGCCACTCCTGTCAGCTAAGAACAGGATACTAAGGCAACAATTTGCACAGGCTTACCAAAATTGGACAATAGAAGATTGGAAAAATGTTGCCAGGTCTGATGAGTCTTAATTTCAGCTGCGACATTCAGATGGTAGGGTCACAATTTGGCACAAACAACATGAAAGCAAGGATCCATCCTGCCTTGTATCAACGGTTAAGGTTGGTGGTGGTGGTGTAATGGTGGGGAGGGGGGATATTTTCTTGGCACACTTTGGGCCCCTTAGTACCAATTCAGCATCCTCTGATGACTACTTCCAGCAGGATAATGCAACATGTCACAAAGCTCAAATCATCTCAAACTGGTTTTGTGAACATGACAATGAGTTCACTGTACTCCAATGGCCTTCACAGTCACCAGATTTCAATCCAATAGACCACCTTTGGGATGAGTTAGAACATGAGATTCGCATCATGGATGTGCAGCCGACAAATCTGCAGCAACTGCGTGATGCTATCATGTCGATATGGACCAAAAGCTCTGAGGAATGTTTCCAACAACTTGTTGAATCTATTTCACGAATAATTAAGGCAGTTCTGAAGGCAAAAGGGGGTCCAACCGTTACTAGTTGTACATATGTTTTTATGTTTTTATATGTGTATATATGTATTTACAGACATATATACACATATAAACACATACATATATATGTACATAGTGCATTGGACCCCTTTGCTGTCAACTAGATGAAAACACGAAAAAGCATATTTATGCAATATTCATTTATAATAAAGTGTTATACTGTGTATTTACTGTAAATATTTCACATTCCTATGTTCTGCACATAGTAGAATATGTTCTATATATTTATAAATAGATATTCCTATTTATATCTGTATATATCTATACACATATATAATCATATAAATATATAGCTTTAGATCTATATTGTACCAAAATACCACCAGCAATATATAGAAACGTATTTAAGAATAAATAGAACATATTTTACTATGTAAAGAACATTGGAATGTGAAATATTCATATTTTTATGTCAGGTTAGTGCATTCAAGAATAGGTGTTCAGATTAGCACACGAGTGGGGTGTCTTTTATTGCTCAATTGACTTCTATGGGGAATACGTTTTCACGCTCGTGATATTCTAACCTTTTTTACGTGCATCCAATTTGTGTGTAATTGATAACTTTTTACTTTCAACTTGTAATTTCGAGCGCAACTCAACACGCAAAATATTTACTTCTAGCGCAGTTAGCGCGCAAGCGAAAGCACTAAATAGCACTCCACATCTCATAATCTGGTCCAGTATATTTATATGAAAGTGATAAAAAAAAGTCTAAAATCATTTCTAGTGTGCATGGTCATTCGACAGCTTTGTTAGCTCATGGATTTTGGCTAATTTTTGTGCCGGTTTTATGCTTGTGAAAGATCACCACACTAAGATCTGGATTTCCCCAGATCTTATGTGATCTTTCAGAAGCATAAATCTGGCATTGACAATAGCCGAAGTCCACAAGTGGCCGCTCACTTCTGCGCATTCAGCAGCTAACAAAGCTGCCGAATGCCCATGCCTAATTTCTAGGCATGGGCGAAAATGTGTTATTTGGCATTCATTTACAAAACAAAAGCCCAATATGGCCACAAGCAGTGGCATTTATCTACTCTTGGCGCCGGATTTATTAGTGACGAAGTGCAAAATTCAAAGATCTGGGCTTGCACGGGTCTTTGTGTGTTGCACATTGACACTAAAAAAATTGACACCAAAATACCAAATGCTGCTGCCTGTGGCCATATTCTGCATTTGTTTAAAATAACACATTTACACCCTTGTCTTATAATTTCTTTTAAATTATAAATGATAACATGCACAACACATTTTGTGACAGTTCACCTTTAAAGAACAGTTTCTTAAGTTTCTCTCTATTCTTCCAGATCAATGACAACCAGCCTTCAGCGCCATCACTTATTGAGATTGACCACCGGTCTCCAGGAGTTAATAAACAAATCAACGCAGATGATATGACTATACCTTACAGCACCTTTTATGAATCAGTGACAGACACACCCTGTCCTCTGGTCACAGGTAAATTACTGATGCTACAGTGTAGATTAGAGAATGGGGTCTATTTATTAATGTACGGACAAACATGATCCGATATAGCGAATTTATCAGTGCACCAGCAGTTACTGTGTGCAGTAATCCCTTTCTTTAAAGTGACAGTAATGTATGCCACTTGATTCTTTCTATGTCTTTCTATAAAATATTTCTTTAAAGGGTTGCACCAGGTTTTGTTAAACATAGTAGTATTAACTCCTCCCTCCGATTCTATATAATAAGTTCTTGTGAACTGCTGGTGCAATACAGCCCCCTGCAGAGGCGAGCCTGAAGGCTTGCGTGGAGACAAGGGGAACAGGGGCCATTCGTCCCTTGTTAAATAGACCCCTTTATGTTAAAACAATTCAAATTGCAATAAAGATGATAATTGATTAACTAATTATGTGAAATATGTAATACATGAATTGCTACTAAGGTTTACTGTTTAATAAGCTTAAGAATGGGCATCAATATATTTTCTATGAAGTGCACATTTTGAAAGAGAAAGAAAAGTCAAAATTAAACTTTCATGATTCAGATAGAACATGCAATTTTATACAACTTTCCATTTTACTTATTTTATAACATTTGCTTTGTTCTGTTGGTATCCTTTGTAAAAAAAAAACATACCTAG
Source organism: Bombina bombina (assembly GCF_027579735.1). Lineage (NCBI taxonomy): Eukaryota > Metazoa > Chordata > Amphibia > Anura > Bombinatoridae > Bombina > Bombina bombina. The sequence continues at coordinate 1,520,271,617 of NC_069499.1, read as the reverse complement.
GTAGGCTCCGGGGAATCAATGCACTACTGTGAGCTAGCTGCTGATTTCTTTCAGACATATAAGCCTCTTGCCATTGGTTCACCTGATGTGTCTAGATTTACTCTTTAACAGAGGATACCATGGGAATGGGGAAATTTGATAACAGAAGAAAAGAAGAAAAATACTTTAAAGGGACATGAAACACATACACCTAGATTACGAGTTTTGCGTTAACAGGGGTGCGGTGCTAACGAGCAGTTTTCCCTCACTGCTTAATTACATACAGCGCTGGTATTACGAGTGTTTACAAACCCGGCATTAGCCACAAAAAAGTGAGTGTAGAGCAAAATTTTGCTCCACATCTCACCTCAATACCAGCGCTGCTTACGTTAGCGGTGAGCTGGTAAAACGTGCTTGTGCACGATTTCCCCATAGGAATCAATGGGGGAGAGCAGGCTGAAAAAAAACCTAACACCTGCAAAAAAGCAGCGTAAAGCTCCTAACGCAGCCCCATTCCTATGGGGAAAATACATTTATGTCTACACCTAACAACCTAACATGAACCCCGAGTCTAAACACCCCTAATCTTACACTTATTAACCCCTAATCTGCCGCCCCCGACATCGCCGACACCTGCATTATATTATTAGCCCCCTAATCTGCCTCTCCGGACACCGCCGCCACCTACATTATAGTTATGAACCCCTAATCCGCTGCCCCCAGCATCGCCGAACCCTACATTATATTTATTAATCCCTAATCTGCCGCCCCCAATGTCACCGCAACCTAACTACATTTATTAACCCCTAATCTGCCGCCCACAATGTCGCCACCACTATAATAAAGTTATTAACCCCTAAACCTAAGTCTAACCCTAACCATAACCCCCCTAACTTAAATATAATTACAATAAATCTAAATTACTACAATTAACTAAATAATTCCTATTTAAAACTAAATACTTACCTATAAAATAAACCCTACGATAGCTACAATATAACTAATAGTTACATTGTAGCTATTTTAGGGTTTATTTTTATTTTACAGGCAACTTTGTATTTATTTTAACTAGGTAGAATAGTTATTAAATAGTTATTAACTATTTAATAACTACTTAGTAAAAATAAAGACAAATTTACCTGTAAAATAAAACCTAACCTAAGTTACACTAACACCTAACACTACACTATAATTAAATAAATTAACTAAATTAAATACAATTAATTACAATTAAATAAAATTATCTAATGTACGGAAAAAAACACACTAAATTACAGAAAATAATAAAATAATTACAAGATTATTAAACTAATTACACCTACTCTAATCCCCCTAACAAAATAAAAAAGGCCCCCAAAATAAAAAAAGCCCTACCCTACACTAAATTACAAATAGCCCTTAAAAGGGCCTTTTGCGGGGCATTGCCCCAAAGTAATCAGCTCTTTTACCTGTAAAAAAAAAGTACAAATACCCCCCCAACATTAAACCCACCATCAGCCAATAGGATTTTTTCTACCTTAATTCCGATTGGCTGATAGAATTCTATCAGCCAATCGGAATTGAAGGGATGCCATCTTGGATGACGTCACTTGGTAAGAAGACTCCGGATGAAGAGGATGCTCCGCGTCGGCTGTCTTGAAGATGGATCCGCTCCGGATGGATGAAGATAGAAGATGCCCGTACTGGAGGACCACTTCTGCCCGGTTGGATAAAGACTTCTGCCCGTCTGGAGGATCACTTCTGCCCGGTTGGATAAAGACGTCTCACGGTAGGGTGATCTTCAAGGGGTTAGTGTTAGGTTTTTTTAAGGGGGGATTGGGTGGGTTTTAGAGTAGGGTTGGGTGTGTGGGTGGTGGGTTTTAATGTTGGGGGGGTATTTGTACTTTTTTTTTTACAGGTAAAAGAGCTGATTACTTTGGGGCAATGCCCCGCAAAAGGCCCTTTTAAGGGCTATTTGTAATTTAGTGTAGGGTAGGGCTTTTTTTATTTTGGGGGGCTTTTTTATTTTGTTAGGGGGATTAGAGTAGGTGTAATTAGTTTAAAAATCTTGTAATTATTTTATTATTTTCTGTAATTTAGTGTTTTTTTTCGTACTTTAGATAATTTTATTTAATTGAAATTAATTGTATTTAATTTAGTTAATTTATTTAATTATAGTGTAGTGTTAGCTGTTAGTGTAACTTAGGTTAGGTTTTATTTTACAGGTAAATGTGTCTTTATTTTAACTAGGTAGTTATTAAATAGTTAATAACTATTTAATAACTATTCTACCTAGTTAAAATAAATACAAAGCTGTCTGCAAAATAAAAATAAACCCTAAGATAGCTACAATGTAACTATTAGTTATATTGTAGCTAGTTTAGGGTTTATTTTATAGGTAAGTATTTAGTTTTAAATAGAAATTATTTAAGTAATTGTAGTAATTTTATTTAGATTTATTGTAATTATATTTAAGTTAGGGGGGGTTAGGGTTAGGGTTAGACTTAGGTTTAGGGGACGTTGGGGGTGGCAGATTAGGGGTTAATAAATGTAGGTAGGTGGCAGCGATGTTAGGGACGGCAGATTAGGGGTTAATAATATTTAACTAGTGTTTGCGATGCGGGAGTGCGGCGGTTTAGGGTTAATATATTTATTATAGTGGTGGAGATGTCCGGTTCGGCAGATTAGGGGTTAAAATATTTATTTTAATGTCTGCGATGTGGGAGGGCCTCGGTTTAGGGGTTAATAGGTAGTTTATGGGTGTTAGTGTACTTTTTAGCACTTAAGTTAAGAGTTTTATGCTACGGCGTTGTAGTGTAAAACTCTTAACTACTGACTTTAAAATGCTGTACCAGGCTTGACAGGAGAGGGTCTACCGCTCACTTTTGGTCAGACTCGTAATACCGGCTATGCAAGTCCCATTGAAAATATAGGATACGCAATTGACGTAAGTGGATTTGCGGTATTCCCGAGTCTGGCCAAATAAGTGAGCGGTGAGCCTGTCATTTCAAGACTCTTAATACCAGCGGGCGTTAAAAAGCAGCGTTGGGACCAGCCAGCGCTGCTTTTTAAGCCTAACGCACAACTCGTAATCTAGCCGATATTTTTCTAAACAACTTTACAATTTAATTCTATTATCTAATTTGTTTTGTTCTCTTGGTATCCTTTGCTGAAAAGTATACCTAGGTAGGCTCAGGAGCTGCTGATTGGTTGCTACAGATATATGTCTCATATTATTGGCTCACACAATGCTCACAGTAATGCATTTCTGCTTCTTCAACTAAGAATAGCAAGAGCACAAAGACAATTAGTAAATAGAAGTAATTTGGAAAGTTGTTTAAAATTGTCCTATCTCAATCATGAAATAAAAAATTTTGGGCTTCATGTCCCTTTAATGTGTTATATACAAGAAACTAGACTTGGTTAGCTGCCAAATGTGAAAGAAGATGCCCACTTGCGGCCTTCAGCTCTTTTGGGAGCCGGATTTCTGCTTGTGAAAGTGCAACACACTAAGATCTTATTGTTTGCACAGACTTTAGTGTGTTTCATTTTCACAAGAAGAAATCCGGGTCTGCGAGTGGCTAATGAAGATGCTGAATGCACATGTCTACAAGCAACAGTGCAATAATAATAAACTGCATAACTGCAAAGGGGTTGAACACATTGGAGGAGCCAATGACAAAAGTAGCTAGCTCCCAATAGTGCATTGCTGCTACTTAGCCTACTAACTATGTATGCTTTTCAACAAAGGATACAAAGAGAACAAATTAAATTTGATAATAGAAGTAAATTGGAAAGTTTCTTAAAATTGCATGTTTTATCTGAACCATGACATCAATATGGAAAAGGGAAAATGTGTATGATAAACAATCAATAGAAATTATTATCAAGGGAAAGATTTCTACTTCAATATAAGGTAATAGGCAAATTACCTGGTTTGTTGGCAGGAACAAGTAGTGCAGAGAATGAGCAGCAAACAGTTGTCTAACATCTGGGAGTGAGCAATATATTGGGAGTCCACAGTAATAGTTTAGAACATAATGATACATCAAATCTGCTACTGGAATGAGTTTTCTAAATCAATGAAACATGTTTTTGGTTACTCACTTGATCTAATAAGTTGAGGTCAGCCATTTTGTGAAATATTTCCAGCCTGGTTTGTTTGTGTTGCTTTTAGAAAGAATACTTAGGATCAACAAATTAGACTATAATTGTCAGCATTTAAACTAATGCTTTAGTAATGCTTCTGTACAATACTATTGCTACAAATAAAGCCATAGTGTATAGAATATTTCTCATTTCACTTTTATGGCTCAATTAGAGTAAACAATTGAAGAATTAAAAGAGTTGGAATTTAATTATCATCAAATTTTACTTTTTCTCTTGATATCCTGAGCCTGGTTTAGTATTTCCATGAGGGCACACTAAAGTAAGCTCATGAACTCATGGAGGACCATTAAATACAGAAGAATTTAATTATATTACTGCTACTGCTCAGGCCAATTAGGGACAGATATGTGGCATGGTTAGACTTGGAAAGTCTGCAGTGCTTATTTCCAATGCTTACAATTAGAAAACTTACAATTTATATTACAGGAATAAAGGGCAAAATAAATAATGCATTTTTTTTTACCAACCATAACTGAACATGTAATATTACAATCTTAACATGTTTTACTTTACTTTCAGTTTCTATTTGTGTTTTTTTTTTGTTTGTTTTTTGCCTTAAGCCATTAGGACGTAGATGCTACCTCACAGGGTACTTTGCCTAGCATACCCTTTTGAAATAGTACCTACGTTCGAACTTCTGGCTCATGCTGTGGTCCCTGCTGTCAGCTTTGACAGTGAAGACTGCAGCCAGAGGTAGAAGGCATCTGCCTTCATATGGTAAGCCATATGAAGGCAGATCGCCAATACAGACAGTGACACTCTTGTGTGATGTCATGGGAGGTGTGAAAAGGGAAGAAGGGCAGATGGCACATCGCAGGAGGGGGGTAGGGGAGGGTTTCCTACACTACAGAAAAAAGTTTGGTAAGGGAGCCATATATGTCTGCTATTTCAGAACAAAGGGGATCCCAGAGAAGCTTTAAAACCATTTTTGTTATGACTGTGGAAGCAGTATGTAAAGAATTTTTAAATTCTTTACATTCTACATACATAATCAAACCCAAAGTTTGTTAAAAACGTAAATATTTTTTTTTATATGATCGCATTTGGCGGTGAAAAAGTGTCATGAAATATACAGAAATGGGCTTAGATCAATACCTTAAGATGTCTACTTGAAAAAAAAAGTTTTGATAGATTTCTGTTTAACCCCTTTAAGACGAGTGCCATACCCTGTACATCGTTGGTCATTTAGCCCTTAAGAAACAGTGCCATACATTACAGAAGTGTGGTGCACAGCTGCAATTAACGGCCTTCTCATTATCAAAAAGCAATGGCAAATCATGCATGTCTGCTATTTCTAAACAAAGGAGATCCCGGAGAAGCTTTTACATCCATTTGTGTTATGATTGCACAAGTGGTATGTAAATAATTTCAATAAAAACCCAATTTTGTTAACATGATCGCATTATGTGGTGAAACAGGGGCATGAAATATATCAAAATGGACCTAGATTAATACCTTGGGTTGTCTACTTAAAAAAAAAATAGTTTTAATAGGTAAATAAAAAACAAGGCTCTACTATTTCTGTTAAACACCTTACGTACAGCGTCGTACCCTGTACAGCGCTGGTTGTTTAGAGTAGACCTTAGGGACCAGGCCACACCCTGTATGGATCTGCTGTCCTGGGCCTCTTTCTGATGCAATCTTGCTAATAGTGGCGAGATTGCGCTATTTCTGCATGCCTCACAAGATACACTCTTTTCCTTCTCTGCATCGGGTAATGGTGCTGCCAATCGTTGGTGGTGTGGGAGGGTCAGGAAGGAGGCGGGTGGGTGGCCCATTGCTTGTGGGGGGCGGGGGGGTAGGGAGGGCAGTGGGAACAGGCTACAATTTCCACACAGAGTGGGAGGGAGAGAGGGAAAAATTAAATATTAGAGAGGAGAGGGGAGCCCTAGAAAAGGATCGCTTGGAGGGGGGGTTATATAAACTGGGTACTGGATGACAGCTGCCAGTACCTAAGATAGTGGACACAATTTAGAGGGGAGAGGGTTAGAGAGGTGTTTGGGAGGGATCAGGGAGATGGGAGGGTAAAGGGGAACTCTACACTGCAGAAAATAAAAAATAAGATTAAAAAAGCACAAAAAAAGCACTAAAACTTCACATTGGCAGACTGTCTGCCAGTACCTAAGATGGTGGTGACCAGTGTGTGGGGGAAGGGGGGTGAGGGAGGGAAGAGAGCTATGAGAGGTAGGTTTTAGGGGTGGGAGGTAACAGGTGGGAGGGTAATCTCTACACTACAGGTAAACTTAACCTTACAAGCTACCTGATTAAATTTCAGGAATGGGGTTTGCAGCTGCAATCGGCAGCCTTCTAAATACAAAAAAGCAATGGCAAAGCATGCATGTCTGCTATTTCTAAACAAAGGCAATCCCAGAGAAGGTTTTACAACCATTTGTGTTATGACTGCATACAGGGTATGTAAATAATTTCAGTGAGAAACACAAAGTTTGTGAAAAAGTTAAAAAAAATTAAAATGATCACATTTCACAGCAAAACGGTGGCATGAGATATACCAAAATGGGCCTAGATCAATACCTTGGGTTGTCTACTAAAAAAAAAAGATATAGTTTTGACAGGTAAATAAAAACCTGGCACTATTTCTATTTAAATGGAGTAATGGCAAAATGCTAAAAATTATCCAGTCTTTTGGGCAAGTTTTTATCTGAAATGCCTGATCCTTAAGGGGTTAAATTAGCTAAAATTCCTGGTCCTGAAGGGATTAAAGTTCTCTTTATGATAATAAATATTTTAGGTCTATATATGTCGCTAACCCATAGCCTTAAGCTATTTTCATAAATACAGGGGATAGAAAAGCATTTTTCTTTTAAAAGTGTGTGTATTAATAATTGATACAGATTAAAAAAAAGAAGATTAAAAGCAGGCATGATATAGTGCTGCCATTAGCAGCTTAGAAAACAGTTCTCCGCCACCCTCATTTTCATAAGTAGTTTTATTATAAACCTGGTATTTCAAATGTTTTTAAATGTGAATAACCAGCTTGCTTGAAACTTTGTATTTCAGTTGTGATTGACTCTCACAATTAAAGATTTCATGTGGATCTGTACTGTAGCAATTGAATATTTTTATGCTCAAAAGTACAGATTTTTCAAAATTCTGAAATTGAAGTCAGTGTGAAATATTTAGCCAGAGGCACATAGAAATCCATTAAACACATTTGTTTGACATTTAGCAGGGTGACAGTACCAACTGCCCAGATATACCCTTTTATCAAAAGCCATTTAATCTGTTTTTAGTTTCTGAGATATAAACACTTAAAAGTAGCAGTTTGTTGCATTTTTATGTGCATGCAAAAATGTATTTGCAAACTTTGTACAACGTGAAAATATTAAAGTTTAGATAAATTAATTTTTGGATTTTTACAGAATTGTCTTTACCCAGCTATGGCTGATTCATCGGTCCAGTTGCCTGGATTACCTGCTCTGTACTAAACAAATAATTATATTGTTTTACTTAAATTGACACCAATTTTCATATAACTGCATGTAACAGACACTACTATAAAGAATATGCACAGATACTGATCTAAAAATCCAGTATAAAACATTTTAAAAACTTACTTAGAAGCTCCCAGTTTAGCACTGTTGATGAGGTTAAGCTTGGACACCCAGTGAAAGGGGTTGGGAAAAAAGAAGAGTATAAATTCCCCCCTCCCCCTCTGTAATGCATATGAAAAGACAAATAACGTAAACAGGAGCCAGCAGGAGTATGTAAACGCACGTATACATCTAACACTGTGGGGCTTGGTTAGGAGTCTGAAAATCAGCACAGTGTTATTAAAAATAAGCAAAGCTATGCATATTTACAAAAATACTACCAGGTGGGCTATCTAAATGGATCATCTACAAAACATTTGTGCAAAGAAAAATCTATTGTAAAATATCCCTTTAATGTGGAGAGGTTTTTCTCTCACCCAGTGGTGGCTCTACAGGGACGTATGGGGCATAAGAGGAGCGAGAAAATTAATCTTATTTTACTAAGTATGATATATTTACGCAAATCAAAGCCTATCAGTGAACACCCATTAATGAGATACACAGTTGCCAAGGCAAAAACTGCCTTTAAACAATCCCTCAGGGACCTCATAATACTGACAAGACATCTTATAAAATCTCTCCAGACCAGAGAGCTTTAGGTAATCTGGCCATTTTATTAATTATTATAGTTTATTTATAAAGCGACATCATATTGCGCATCGCTGTGTAGAGAGCCTGGCCCTTGAGTCACTGTAAGCTGTAAACTATTTTTACATAAAATGAAAAACAGGACAGGTGGACTTGTAAACTTATATTCTAAGTCAGATGTATCAGATTTGTAGATAGCCATTTGGACAATTCTGTGAAATTGGTGTGTACATACGTTCCTTTCTTAAGTTGATGAGAGTCCACAATTCTATACTGTTGGGAATTCATCACCTGGCCACCAGGAGGAAGCAAAGACATCCTACACCACAGCTTTAATATCCCTCCTACTTCCCTGACCCTCCCAGTATTTCTTTGCCTCGTTCATAGGAGCAGGCGAAGATAGAGGTGTTTGAGTTTTATTTAATTTTCTTGGGATATATTATTCCTTTATTCCCTTATGAGGTGATACTTGAAAGAGAGGGGTTTAGGCAAGTACTGGCTGTGCAATGTAAATCTCCTTGTGGCAGTTGTAGTCACAAGCTGGCCACAGGTGTTGCTGGGACAGTTTATTTCGCCTCCTCCTGTTGGACCATGAAGATGTACACCCTCACTATATCATTTACTGTTAGCTACAGTTCAGGATGGGCTTCTACTGCATCCTTTGGAAACCACAGCTGAAGGGTAAGAGTAGTGGAGTGGGATCTCTTTTAGTGTAAGTACCCAAGTTTTGTTGCATTATATTACCTGCTTTGTTTTTAATTATTTGTTTTAATAAATACTATACATTTAAATTTTTACTCATTCTTTATTGTATATATTTATGTATTTACACTTTAGCTTATCTAGTGGCGCTCCCACCCTTTGATATTTGTATCGCTATAATTTGATTAGGAATCAGTAGGAGCTAGTGTAATATTCTTTATTGGTGCTTCAATATTACGTATCTATTCTTTATTTTGGTAGTGGCTCCTTTAAATCCCTCTGCTCAGGAAGCAACTGTTTACCTCAGTGCTCCACTTGCTCATTTACAGGAGTGCTGAGGTTCTCACAGATCTCAATGAGTTTAGTCTCCTCAGGAGGCAAGACTACAAATAAATGTCTTGGAACTCAGGGTGATCTTCAGAGTTCTTCAGTCTTGGCCTCTTGTCTCATCAGTTACTTTCATTGGTTTTCAATCAGACAATATCAAGGCAGTAGCCTACATCAATTATCAAGGAGGTACCCCCAGTTCTTTAGCAATAAAAGGGATATCTCGGAATCAGTCAACAACTGGGAGGCAAACTATCTGAGTCATCAGACCTTACATTTAGTGAATGGTCCCTGAATCAGAAGCTTTTTGACCAGTTGGTAAATCGTTGGGGTCTTCCAGAGATAGACTTTATGGCTTCTCGCCTGAACCACGAACTTCCCAGATGTGGAAAAGGTCAAGGGATTCCCACGTGGATCTGATAGTGGTGCCTTGGTCTTATCAGCTGATTTATCTGTTTCCATCACTTGTTCTCTTGCCCAGAGTTATTGCCCGGATCAAGCAGTAGCAAATCTCAGCAATGTTAATTGCTCCCACTTGGCCTCGAAGGACATGGTATGCAAATCTTGTCTAGATATCCAGTGTTCCTCCTTGGCATCTTCGTTAATTGTCAGGATCCCTTCTTTTATCAAAATCTTCAATCCCTAAGGTTGACTGCTTGGAAATTTAATGATTAGTTATGTCCCAAAGAGGATTTTTTGACTCTGTTATAGAGACTTTGATTCAGACTCATAAGCCTGTCACTAGGAAGATATACCACAACGTTTGGAAGGTGTATTTTTCTTGGTGTTCTGATAGGCGATATTTGTTGTATTCTGTTTGAATTGTGGACTCTCACCAAATTAAGAAAAAAAACATAATGTATTCTTACCTGATAAATTCCTTTCTTTCTTGATGTGAGAGGCCACAAACCCAACAGATTGTGCATAGTGGTGGCATTTCTAGTTTGCACCTCTTTACCCTACTATATTTCTTACTTCTTCTTCTTCCTATTCTTGGCTATACGAAATATTGGGAGGGTCAGTGAAATAGAAGGGATATTAAAGCTCTGATATAGAGTGTCTTTGCCTCCTCCTGGTTGCCACCTGATGAATTCCCAACAGTAAGGAATAGAGAATTCTCACCAACAAGGAAGAAAGGAATTTATCAGGTAAGAATAAATTATGTTTTTCCAAACTTTTAAATATTATATTGAATTTTTTTGTTAAAATAATAATCAAGCAATAACTAGGCTGACCTACAGGTGTGTTGTGGTCGGATAGTTTGGTAGGTCAGGGGTGGGTAGTCCATAGTTTCACTCTGCAAATAGCAATATTTGCAATAAATGAGAAGCTGTGGAGTAAGGAGATTCACAGACTGTTATAATTAGGGTGACCATATTGCCGCTTTAAAAAGGGACATATATGAAAAATACATATGTCAGGGTAATTATACAAAACATTTCTTTAAACAGCCCTGACATATGTATTTTTCATATGTGTCCCTTTTTAAAGCGGCAATATGGTCACCCTAGTTATAATCCCACAATATGTATGACAATTGGGAACTCTAGAATTCATTAGGGCATGTATATTTTGAACTGAAATATATAGTTTCTCCACAAGAAGTAAAACACATAGGTACATTCTGCTCAGGAGCTGTAAGCCTTGCAGCAGGGTTATGCGACTGCCACTTCTGATCCACTGATCTGGTGTGAATCTTTTTTTTTTTTTTTTAATTATTGCATTAGAATGTTGCATTTAACATTAAAAAAAAAGCTGTTCCAAAAGCCATTATGCTGTGCAAACAGGTCAAGATGTATCTCAGATCAGAATAGGAAAGTTGAAAAGTCCAAGAAAAAAAGCTTGCAAGGTAGATTATTATTAAAAGAAAAGGCCATGTTGTAACCATGTTGTAACTGGATTTTTCAAGGACAGGTCTAGAATTTGAATTTTGTCAAGAAGGACATTTTGCAGGGGTTGTCTAAGAGATTATAACAGACACCCTGCTCTGATCTAGAACATATGTAAAACAAAGATTGTACTACTTTTTTGCCTTTAAAATAAAACTTTTGTTTCTGCTCTTTAAAGGGATAGAAAGGTCAAAATTGAAATGTGCATTTTAAATTGAAATAGAAGTATTTTTGCAATATGCTTCCAATAGCAAAAATGCTTCTAGTAAAAGCTATTACTGTTTTTAGCGGCATACGCAAATATCCTGTGAGGGCCTGTGCAGCAGTATTCAAACACTATGCATGCTCAAAGAGGTTGCTGTGCTGTGTATTGCTTTTGAAGACAGAATTTGTGTCATACAAGCCACTGATCCCCCTCTGAGAATGTGCATACTGGTGCATGGGGCCCTCATAGGATATGTGCGTAAGACTAATAACGTATATTAGAAGCATTTTTGCTAATAGAAATATATAGCAAAAATGCTTATATTTCAAACTGAAATGCACCTATGCACATTTTGTTTTTGACCTGTCTATCCCTTTAACCCTTTAAGGACACAGCTTTCAGTTTGCTCAATTGTTTTATGACGGAAAAATTCCGTCATATGTCCTTAAGAGGTTAAAGGGACATCAAAGTTAAAATTTAACTTTAAGGATTTAGATAGCTCATGACATTTTAAGAGACTACTATTATCAAATGTATTAAATTCTTATTTATCCTTTGTTAAAAAAACATGCCTAGATAGCTTTGCCCTGAGATCTATCAACAGGTTTTAGGAAACATTAAAGTGTCAGTAAACCTTAAAAATAATGTTATATAATTCTGCACATAGTGCAGAATTATATAACATTATATTAGCGCAAACGTTATAAAACAAAATTTCCCCTTTGAATTTTAAAAAAAAACCTGCTGTTTTACAGACCCGCTCTCTGTGATCTTCTGAGCGGGTCTTTTTTTTCAAACAGCGAATCGGGCCAGCTGTATAGTCACAGCCCGGCCAGACCGCGCCATAGCACTAAGTGCAGCTCGCTCCTGCTGTCTGACAGAGCAGGAGCGAGCTGCACTTAGTGCTATGGCCCGGTCGGGCCGGGCTGTGACTATACAGCTGGCCCGATGCGCTGTTTGAAAAAAACAGACCCGCTCAGAAGATCACAGAGAGCGGGTTTGTAAAACAGCAGGGTTTTTTTAAAATTCAAAGGGGAAATTTTGTTTTATAACGTTTGCGCTAATATAATGTTATATAATTCTGCACTATGTGCAGAATTATATAACATTATTTTTAAGGTTTACTGTCCCTTTAAAGAAATCAGAGATCAAAAAATAAATAAATCATGATACTGATAAAGTATTGCACATTGGCTATAATCACATTTTTTAGCAAATAAGTTTCTGGTATCTCCTCCATTCTCATCCATTTCTGCTTAATATCAGCACCATTTGGCTCTTGCTATAAATTATTCTTAAAGAGCAATACAATTCAAAATGAAACTTTCATTATTCAGACAGAATATAGCATTTTAAGATACTTTCAAATGACTTCTTTTATCAAATTCACGTCATCCTTTGGTATCCTTTTGCTGAAAAGCATACCTAAGTAGGCTCAGGTGCAGCAATGTGATTGGTGGCTACATTCATATGCCTCTTGTCATTGGCTCACCATGAGCCTGATATTCAAAACACAAATGTTAACTTGAGACATGTTTATGTTGCTATGTAGTGTTCTTTATTTGAAATATAGACTCCGACATTTACAATACAAGATCTAAAAAACAAAACAAAGATTTTGCACGATTTTTCTCCATCCAGGTTTTGAATATAAGTCCCCATATGTGTTCAGCTAGCTCCCAGTAGTGCATCGCTGCTCTGGAGCTTTCTTTAAAGGGACACTAAAGTTAAAATTAAAGTTTATGATTCAGATAAAGCATGTAATTTAAAAAAAAAAAAACTTTCCCATATTCTTCCATTATATATTTATATGCACAATTTCTGAGTCTCTAGCTCCTATTAAGCATATGCAAAAGTGCACAGTATATATGTACATGCATTTTGTGATTGGCTAGTGGCTGTCACATGATACGGGGGAGGGGGGATTGTATTAACTTTGAAATTTACCAGAAAATATTTTACTGCTCATTTTAAATTTGAAGTAAGTGCTATTGCATTCTCTTTTTATTGTGTATGTGTCACTTACTCAATGCTACTGTATTAATGTGTTTAAATCCTTGTATAATTTCAATACATTATTATTTGCAATCAACAGTAACATCACAAAATGCATTAGAACATTTTCTTTTTTTAATTTTCATGTATTCTGAATTCTCAGACTTCAACTCCTCTCGTATCTGGAGACTAAATATTTCATATTTTTGTTTATTTCTAATTTCAGATACTGGAACTTCAGTACAGCCTGTTCCTGGGCAGCCAAAACCATTTATTTATCCCCAGATGGATTTACTAGGACTCAGAGAAGCTGTGAATACACCGTAAGTGCAATAGACAGATAATAATAAATACAAAAATTACACTTTGCTTTTCTGTTGCAAAATTTTACATTTGTTTAACTTATTTGCTTCTATTATGTAGAGAAATGCTTTCAAAATATAACTTTGTGTCATTTATATTTACTTTATCTGCTGCCAATTTTATTATGGATTTGAAAGGGATTTAATTATTTATTTTCATTTATTTGCCAGTGTCTGCCCTTGTATTGCTGAACTGAAACTGAAAATAACTGAAATTATTATTTTCTGGTGCTGAATAAGGTTCAGGATTGTGTTTTTCGGTCATTTCGGTCAACCAAAGCCTATTTTGATACACCTTATAGGCTTACACTGATGAAGACACTCACATGACCAAAACCCGTTGGTGGGCAGGGCTCTGGAGGTGCTACTTTGGGCAAAATTGATAAATTTGCAAGTGGACAGGATTCACATGTTTGTGAACCTGTCCGCATCTTATCGCAAATAGTGGGGTGAATTTGTTCCCCATATTTATCATTGCACAAGTGCAATACCGCCACCCTACCCTCATGCAACAAATTGCACGAAGGTGGAGATTGTCAATTACCCCGGGCGAATAAATCCAGGGTGATTTCGATCCGCCAACTGCAGTTTGGCAAAGAGGATTTATGAAGCAGTCGGTTTAAACTGCAGACCACCGTTGACTGCAAGATTTAATAAGGCTGAACCTGGCATTGTTAACAACTATTTGTTAGATGTAAATTAAATCAAAACCCAATGTTCTTAGTGCAGTTTAACTTAGGTTTCCTTCCAGTTTTGCTTATTTTTAATACCAGTTTTTCTTGTTTAAACTAAGCATAAAAGCAATTGAAAAAAATAGATCTGTGAATCCTGCAGATGTAAAGGGCATCATAAATGCACCAAGAGCTGAAAAATGCCCCTGAGGAACGTCTATGATCAGCCCAACTGCTGATACGTTTATGTTGCATAAAATAAGAAATACAATTGTATATTTAAAAAAACAAATTTATTCCTGAATACGGTGCTATAAGCAAAAGGTGAAATCTAAATTGAATATAACCTAAATGTATTTATGCTTAAACTTGTCTCTCATTGACATAGAATGTAAAACATGCCCATTGAAAGATACAGAGAATTATTAAATACATTTTCCTTAAAGGGACATAAAACCCAAAATGTTTCTTTCATGATTAAAGGGACACTGAACCCAAAATTTTTCTTTCGTGATTCAGATAGAGCATGAAATTTTAAGCAACTTTCTAATTTACTCCTATTATCAAATTTTCTTTATTCTCTTGGTATCTTTATTTGAAATGCAAGAATGTAAGTTTAGATGCCGGCCCATTTTTGGTGAACAACCTGGGTTGTCCTTACTGATTGGTGGATAAATTCATCCACCAATAAAAAAGTGCTGTCTAGATGTCTGAATCAAGAAAAAAGCTTAGATGCCTTCTTTTTTAAATAAAGATAGCAGGAGAACGAAGAAAAATTGATAATAGGAGTAAATTAGAAAGTTGCTTAAAATTACATGCTCTATCTGAATCACAAAAGAAAAATGTTGGGTTCAGTGTCCCTTTAAGATAGAACATATACATTTAAACAACTTTCCAGTTTACCTCTATTATCATATTTTCTTCATTTTCTTGTTATCATTTGTTGAAAAGCAGGAAGGTAAGTTTAGGAGTGTGCATGGGTTTGTAGCACTATATGGCAGCAATTTTGCAACAATGATATACATTAGCAAGAGCACTAGATGGCAGCACTATTTCCCGTCATGCAGTGCTCCACATATCTCTTCAACTAAGAATAACAAGAGAACAAAGCAAATTTGATAATAGAAGTAAACTGGAAACTTGTTTACAATTGTATTCTCTAGCTGAATCGTGATATGAAAACTTTGGGTTTCATGTCCCTTTAAAGCGATCGTAAACTTGACATGTTTTAAAATCAGGTCTGGAATCTAAGCAATATATGCCATGTTTCCGTCATCCACTTCAAAATACTTTTTTTTGTGAGCTAAAGGTTTTGACTGTTCTCCAATCGGTGCTCTAGCCATATGGCACTCACACATTTTTTTTCTAGCTAAATCACTGATTGGAGAACAGTCAAAACCGTTGGCTCAAAAAAAAAACAAAAAAAAAACGTGAGTCGATTTCTCGGCTGGATTTATGTTAGTGTATGAAACTAAATTATGTTATGTCTTTATACACAAAATTAAAATAAATTTGAAAAAAAAGAGAGTTTTAAATTTGGCGGCGTATTAAGTTTTGAAGTGGGTGGTACGGGGTATTAGAATGTCACGGCAAGATTAAAAAGTAAGTTACAGAGCATTTTCATTAGAAGTGATCATTTAAAGCCCCTCTAAAATATCGCTTAGATTCCGGACCTGATTTTTAAACATGTAAAGTTTACCATAACTTTAAATGAATTCCATGAAGAACATTACACCACATGCGTCTCCCAAATGCAGCTCCCTACTATAATGAATCTACCCTAGTATAACAACTAAAGCAAAACATTTTTTAAAACGCAGAACAAATCTCTAGACTCAGGACATATATCAATGTGCGAGCGGACATGATACAAAGTAGCGTATCATGTCCGCCGCACATCGATAAATGCTGACGGCATAAGCTGTCAGCATTTATCATTGCACCAGCAGTTTCGCGGCCAATAGGCTGCTAGCAGGGAGTGTCAGAGCTTGATAAATATGCCCCTCAGTGTTAAGCTAAGCAAACTAAGGGCTAGATTATGAGTGGATCGCTATCTGTTCCGTGCAAGCAATAAGGGGTTATTTTGTGGCTTTTTGTGTCGGAAGTAGCGTGTATATTAGTTGAAAGTAAGCGCATTCCCTTGAGTGCAAACAAATTTAATGCACGCCGGGTTAGCATGAGTGGCTAACTGCTAAGCGCAACAAAAAGGTTGCACAAAACACATCAAAAATACATTTTAAAGTACAGGTACAGTCATAATAACACTGTCTGATAAAAAAATATTTAAAGGAACATGAAACACAATTTTTTTCTTTTTTGAGTCAAATAAAGCATGTGTATCCTTTATAGAAGGGTGCAGCAATGCACTACTGAGAGCTAGCTAAACACATCAGTAGACCAATGACAAGAGGCATATATGTAAATCCACTAATCAGCAGCTATCTCCCAGCTCCTGAACCTATTTAGGTATCTTTTTCAACAAAGGATATCAAGAAAACAAAGCAAATTAGATAAAAGAAGTACATTAGAAAGATGTTAAAATGGTATGCTCTGTCTGAATCATGAAAGAACATGTTTATGTTTCGTATCCCTTTAAAAAAAATTGCATTAAAAAGTTATTAGGGTATAAATATATGAGGTCTCAGAGATAAGAAGGAAAAAAAAGTCTGCAAAGGGCTTTAACATAGAGATACATACATTCACATGGCTAAATAAATATATATATTTAATTTTTTTCCCTTTTAACTTGTAATACAATGCGCGCAAAAAGCCTCTGTCTAGCAAAGATAAAGCTAAATAGAGCTCCACTCATAATCTAGCACTAAATATGTCTTCTCGCAAACAAACAAAGCACAACAGTCAGGTCTGCCACATTTTCTATTTCATATAGTAAAAAGGTTATATTATACCATAATTATACAATTATTTATAATTAGATAAAAGCAAGGGTTCAATTAAATGTATGTTATTAACATAATTACGACCAATACTGTAATTAATAATAATATTTTAAATAGATATGAGCTAAAAAAAATGTAACTTTGCTTTAGAAAAGATAAGCAATACACTTTGGCTGGTATTTATTATTCTGCATGTGGACAATGGTTCTCATAGAGGGCCTGATAATAAAAAGTTTGCATTTAAAAGGATGAAAAACTACGTTTAGCCTCACAGGGACAGTCAATTATCAAAGAAAATAATATTAAAGGGCCATAATGCCCAAATGTTTAAACACTTGAAAGTGATGCAGTATAGCTGTAAAAGCTGACTAGAAAATATCACCTGAACATCTCTATGTAAAAAAGAAAGATATTTTACCTTAAAAGTTTATCAGTAGCCACATCTCATTGTAAAGGACTTCTAAGCAGCAAATCAGTATGTCTGTCCAGGGACAGAGGAAGGAGCGAGCTTTTGTGCACACTCATCTTATTTCCCCATGCAGTGTAAGGAAGTTAAAATGAAATCTCATGAGAGTTAAAGGGACAGTCAAGTAAAAAAAAAAAACTTTCGTGATTTAAATAGGCCATGCCATTTGAAACAACTTTCCAATTTACTTTTATTACCAATTTTGCTTTGTTCTCTTGGTATTCTTAGTTGAAAGCTAAACCTAGGAGGTTCATATGCTAATTTCTTAGACCTTGAAGAACACCTCTAATATGAAAGTATTTTGACAGTCTTTCACCACTAGAGGGCATTAGTTCATGTGTTTCATATAGATAACATTGAGCTCAGGCACGTGAAGCTCGTAGGAGTGAGCACTGATTGCCTAAAAATGCAAGTCTGTCAAAAGAACTGAAATAAGGGGGCAGTTTGCAGAGGCTTAGATACAAGGTAATCACAGAGGTAAAACGTGTATTATTATAACTGTGTTGGTTATGCAAAATTGGGGAATGGGTAACAAAGGGATTATCTACCTTTTTAAACAACAAAAATGCTGGTGTTTACTGTCCCTTTAAGTCAAATCTCATGAGATCACAGTAACAGAGTTCATGACCTCAGCACTGCTGATGCTGATTGGCTGCTGTTAATTTCTTCGTTTTTTTTTTATTTATTTTTTTACCTGCAGCTGAATTTCTGTGTCTTTTGCACATTTAGTGTACTTAAATTACGATTTACGCTGAGCATATTTAACATGATTTATTCCTGTGTAATTTACATACAAATTTAAATTTTTTGATAAAATATGTTTTTTAGTAAACAATTTTGTTTCGATTTTTGATGTACCGCATATTTTGTGTCAATGGCTTAATTAATCGTTTCATATGATAATTAAAGTATGGGAGCACCGTAACTCCCGTAACTGCCTGAAAATATAAACTAACACCTAACGCATGCGCAATATCTATCTACCTGTCAATCGCAATCCCCCACCACAATAACTAATAAAGTATATAAACCCCTATATTCACCATCAAACCCACACCGCAAGTAATAATTATTTTACCCCTATATAATAATAATTAAAGTATTAACCCCTAAATCCGCCAACCCCAACATCGCAAACTACCTAATAAAACTATTAACCCCTAATCCACCATTAACCCACAACGCAATAAATTATTTAAGTATTAACCCCTAACCTGCCATACCCACACAACGCTAATAAATCTATTAACCCCTAAACTGCCAAAGCCCACAACTCAATGAAATAATTAAATTACTATGCCCCCTAACCTAACACCCCCTAAATTAACCCAAATTACCTACATTAAAAATACTAAAGTTACTAACTATTAAAATAAAAAACCTAACATTACTTTAAAAATAAAATTAAAAAGTTTAAAGTAAGCTACAATTACAGAAAATAAAAAAGTCTAATATTACAGAAAATAATTAACAAATTATCAAAAATTTAAAAATTAAACCTAATCCCTATGAAAATAACCCCCCCCCCAAATAAAAACACCCCCTAATCTAATTCTAAACTACCAATAGCCCTTAAAAGGGCTTTTTGTAGGGCATTGCCCTAAGCTGAACAGCTCTTTTACCTTCAAAATAAACAAAGTCCCCCCTAACAGTAAAACTCCCCACCCACCAAACCCCCCAAAATAAAAAACCTAACTCTAAAAAACCTAAACAACCCATTGCCCTGAAAGGGGCATTTGTTTGAGCATTTAGTTCTTTGCTGCCCTTTAAAGGGCATTTAGCACTTTTACGAAGTGCCCACCCTAATCTAAATAATAAAAAAAAAAAAACCTAAGTCTAACCCCCAGGTTGGTACTCATGGTTCCTGATGTCCGGCGGAGAAGATCCTGTTTCATGCGGTGAAGTCTTCTTCCAAGCGGCGACCTCTTCTTTCTTCTTTCAGGAACAATCCGGCACAGAGCGGAGGGTGGAGCTGAAGACCGGCGACCCTGGAACTTTAGACTGACGACCGTGGAGCCATGAAGCATGGAGGATCCTTTTCGTACGGTCTCCACCGTACACTAAATAGTGAATTCAAGGTACGCGATTAAAGATGGCGTCCCTTGAATTCCTATTGACCGATTTGATTCTTCAAATTTAAATCAGCCAATGGGATGAGAGCTACTGAACTTCTATTGGCTGATTTGAATAGCCAATATTAGTTACGATGTGGGTTTGATGGGGGATATAGTGGTTTTACGTGTCAGGTTTAGTTTTGGGAGGCGGGTTATATTTTTACTGGAGATTTGATATTTTTTTTATTTTTCTTAGGCGCCGGCAGTTTCTAAAGTGCCGTAAGTCACTAGCGGCTCTAGAAATTTGTATCTACGCTCATTTCTGGACATCGCTAGTTTATCCGACTTACAGCACTTTATGAACTGCCGGCAGGGTTTATTGGATACCCCGATGTGCGAGGTGAAATTACAGGCGGCGTGGGTTGCAGCGCTTGCGCTGAAGCCTGCGCTGTATATGTAATCTCGCCCCTTGTTTTCAGGGTAAAAGGTAGCTTTAGATCATTCCACCAGGCAAATAGAAGTACTGGCGTACATTCTTAAATAATCTCGCCAGCCCACAGATCTTTAGATAATCGGGTCCAGAGAACCCGTTTGTGACGTCCACAATCTCTGAGCTTGCGGAGATATTGAGAAGCAGCGATCGTACGACCAGTTCTTCTTAACTTTCAGTTGCCAACTCACAGACCTGAAGCTGCTTAAGAAATTGGAGCCTTTCACATGATAATGGAAAATTCTGGGTAGGACCATAAATGTATTACTGATACAATAAAACATATTCAATGTGTTTACCACTTTTCTTGTTTCCAATTTAACATAGGCTTTCATATGTGACCCAAACTCAAGTTCCCAGTGTTGTCCCAAGAAGCGTGTATGACAACGTAAGTCTAAAAACTGGCTGATAAATTACATTGTTGTTGTTGGTTTGCTTGAAAGATAATATCAAGCATATGGAAATATGTTCTATACTGTATGTTTACATGAGATATAAAGTTCTTATAAAAAATGCATTTTGCACTATAGAATAACAACTTAATAGGATATAAAACTAACCTGGTTCCAACAATAAAGCTCATAAATTAAAAAAAAATGTAAAATCAACAATGATTATTGCTATTGGCAGAGTTTTGTAATAGTGGGTCATTAATGTTAAAGGGAAATTAAACCCACATTTTCCCTTCATGATTAAGAGCATACAATTTGAAATCATTTTCCAATTTATTTCTATTATTTAATTTGCTTAGTTCTTCTGGTATCCTTTCGTCAAAAGTATACCTAGATAGGCACAGAAAGTGGGAGCTTGCTGCTGATTGGGGGCTGGACATAAATGCCTCTTGCCATTGGCTTACCAATGTGTTCAGCTAGCTCTCCGTAGTGCATTGCTGCTCCTTCAACAAAGGATATCAAGAGAATGAAGCAAATTGGCTATAGAAGTAAATTGGAAAGTTGTTTAAAAATGCATGTTTTGGTGTCCCTTTAAACATTTTAAACCATTTCAGAGTCCTGCCCTACAATGCCCAAAAGAAGATGCAGTGAGCTGATAAAATCATATTGCTTGTTCTAGAGCGTAAACAACTATTATTTTAAGAATCTCACAATAAGGGTGTTAGATTGTGATAATCTGTGTTATGGATAATTGTTTTCATATGGAATAAATACAATAAAGGGACATTTTTTTTTCATTATTCAGATAAAACATAATTTTGAACAACTTTCAAATTTACTTCTCTTATCACAGTTAAACATTTTTACTCTTGGTATCCTTTGTTAAAAAGCATATCTAGGTAGGATCAGGAGCATGCACATATCTGGAACCCTATATGGTAATAGTTTTGCTGCAATGCTTTTTTTTACAGTCTTATACAATTTTCAGCACAAGATGACAGTAGTTTTTGTACAATATATAGGATTGTTACAGAACTGCTGCCATATATTGATCCAGACACATTAACACTGCTGAGCATACTTAGGTATTCTCTTCAGCAAAGGACAACAAGAGAATGAAGTACATTTGATAATAAAAGTAAATTGGAAAGTTATGTGAATCAGGAATTTTAATATAATACAGTGTTCTTCCCTGGACCTTTTTAACCCGGCTGATTGTACTGACCATCCAGCTCATTTGTAAGCCAATATTAAGCTAAAATGTTTATTACACAAATTATCATTAAATACATTTATGTTAAATTATGAAATTAATGTGTGCTTTGGATAGCAGAAAATGTTATAATATAAAGTATTAGACTACGCTGACCCAGCTACTTCATAATTCTACCAGACTGGCAAGAACACTGTAATATAATATAATATAACTTAATTAGCAACTCTATTCATTTATGAATTTAGAAAATAGCTGATTATTTTTCTTCCCCTTTCTTGAATATTTTACGTTTGCTTCTAATTTTAGGTTTCAGTTCCATCTGCAACACCTCTGCTTCCTACAGTTCCAGCTCTTCAGCCCACACTTATACCTTTGCAGAGCAACATATCTAAACCCACATCCGATAGCAACTCAGGTCGGTGCTAGAGACTATTGCCTGTGACACTGAAGGGAAAGGGTTGGGGGAGGAGCTATTTGTGAATCAGGATTTGTTTCCAAAAGCATAAAGCAATTTAGGGCCAAATTGCAAGTGGAGTGCTAACAGTTACGCGCAAGCAAGTGGTTTATTGTGTGCGTTTGCAAGGGTCGGGTTGAGCGCTCATATTACAAGTTGAAAGTAAACGCAAACAACTGAGCACAATCATGATTTACGCTAGAATGAATAACGCATTCTCAGAGCTCTGATTAACTGTTTCATGAAACAAAACACATCTAAAATACATTACAAAGTACACTTATACTCATACTAACACTAGCTGCTAAAAATTATTATAAAAAGAATATTGCGCAAAAAAGTTATAAGGGCTCAAAGATATCAGCTCTTAGTTGTTAGAAAAAAAAAGGCTTTAATAAGATATCTATAAAGATGTATATGTATGTTTCTGTATATATGTTTGTACATATGTATTTATGTTTTTATATGTGTATATATGTATTTAAGGACATTTACGCATATAAACACATAAATACATATGTACAGACATAAAACATAAAAATAAGTGCATTGGAACCCTTTGCAGTTTAGTAGATAAAACATATAAAAACATATTTACGCAATATTCATTTTTAATAAAGTGTTATACTATGTTTTTATTGTAATTATATCACATTCCAATGTTCTGTACATAGCAGAATATGTTCTATGTATTTATAAATTGATATTCCTATATATATCTGTATATATTTATACCTACATATAATCATATATATATACTGTATATATATATATATATATATATACATATATTTTGTTACAAAAAAACATCAGATATATATATAGAAATTTGTATTTATGAATAAATAGAACATATTCTGCTATGTGCAGAACATTGGAATGTAAAATATTTATATTTTTATGTCGGGTTAGTGCACTTGAGAATATGTGATTGTGTTTGCGCGTGAGTAGGGTGTTTTTTCCACTTTTTTTGCTCTATTGTCCTCTATGAGGGAATAGGTTATCGCGTGCGAGATATCCTAAGTTTGGCTTTTTACACGTGTTAGGTTAGCGAACGTGTGAAAACAGTTTACTTTCAACTCATTATCCCAGTGCAACCGTCACGTGCAAAAATCCTTATTCTAGCGCAGTTAGTGCTCGAGCGGGTAAACTTTCTTTCAAAAGATTGACCTTGCAACATGCTGCACATTAATTGCTTGATCTATGCTGGGACTAATTCATATTTCTTTCATGCAATTAGCAAGAGTCCATGAGCTAGTGACGTATGGGATATACATTCCTACCAGGAGGGGCAAAGTTTCCCAAACCTCAAAATGCCTATAAATACACCCCTCACCACACCCACAAATCAGTTTTACAAACTTTGCCTCCTATGGAGGTGGTGAAGTAAGTTTGTGCTAGATTCTACGTTGATATGCGCTCCGCAGCAGGTTGGAGCCCGGTTTTCCTCTCAGCGTGCAGTGAATGTCAGAGGGATGTGAGGAGAGTATTGCCTATTTGAATGCAGTGATCTCCTTCTACGGGGTCTATTTCATAGGTTCTCTGTTATCGGTCGTAGAGATTTATCTCTTACCTCCCTTTTCAGATCGACGATATACTCTTATATATACCATTTCCTCTACTGATTCTCGTTTCAGTACTGGTTTGGCTTTCTACTACATGTAGATGAGTGTCCTGGGGTAAGTAAGTCTTATTTTCTGTGACACTCTAAGCTATGGTTGGGCACTTTTATATAAAGTTCTAAATATATGTATTCAAACATTTATTTGCCTTGACTCAGGATGTTCAACGTTCCTTATTTCAGACAGTCAGTTTCATATTTGGGATAATGCATATGAATAAATCATTTTTTTCTTACCTTAAAAATTTGACTTTTCCCTGTGGGCTGTTAGGCTCGCGGGGGCTGAAAATGCTTCATTTTATTGCGTCATTCTTGATGCGGACTTTTTTGGCGCAAAAATTATTTTCTGTTTCCGGCGTCATACGTGTCGCCGGAAGTTGCGTCATTTTTGACGTTCTTTTGCGCCAAAAGTGTCGGCGTATAGCGATGCGGAATCTGTTGGCGCTCTACAAATAACCGATAATAATAATAATAATAATGTGGTGTCATTTTTGGCGCCAAAAGCATTTAGGCGCCAAATAATGTGGGCGTCTTTTTTGGCACTAAAAAATATGGGCGTCACTATTGTCTCCACATTATTTAAGTCTCATTATTTTGTGCTTCTGGTTGCTAGAAGCTTATTCACTGGCATTTTTTTTCCCATTCCTGAAACTGTCATTTAAGGAATTTGATCAATTTTGCTTTATATGTTGTTTTTTCTATTACATATTGCAAGATGTCCCACGTTGAAGCTGAGTCAGAAGATACTTCTGGAAAATCGCTGCCTGGTGCTGGAGCTACCAAAGCTAAGTGTATCTGCTGTAAACTTTTGGTATCTGTTCCTCCAGCTGTCGTTTGTACTGTTTGTCATGACAAACTTGCTAATGCAGATAATATTTCCTTTAGTACTGTTACATTACCTGTTGCTGTTCCGTCAACATCTAATATTCAGAGTGTTCCTGATAACATAAGAGATTTTGTTTCTAAATCCATTAAGAAGGCTATGTCTGTTATTCCTCCTTCTAGTAAACGTAAAAAGTCTTTTAAAACTTCTCATTTTTCAGATTAATTTTTAAATGAACATCATCATTCTGATACTGATATTGGTTCTTCTGATTCAGAGGATTCTGTCTCAGAGGTTGATGCTGATAAATCTTCATATTTATTTAAAATGTAATTTATTCGTTCTTTACTTAAAGAAGTCCTAATTGCATTAGAAATTGAGGATTCTAGTCCTCTTGATACTAAATCTAAACGTTTAGATAAGGTTTTTAAATCTCCTGTAGTTATTCCAGAAGTATTTCCTGTCCCTGGTGCTATTTCTGAAGTAATTTCCAGGGAATGGAATAATTTGGGTAATTCTTTTACTCCTTCTAAACGTTTTAAGCAATTATATCCTGTGCCATCTGACAGATTAGAATTTTGGGACAAAATCCCTAAGGTTGATGGGGCTGTCTCTACTCTTGCTAAGCGTACTACTATTCCTACGGCAGATGGTACTTCCTTTAAGGATCCTTTAGATAGGAAAATTGAATCCTTTCTAAGAAAAGCTTACTTGTGTTCAGGTAATCTTCTTAGACCTAATATATCTTTAGCGGATGTTGCTGCAGCTTCAACTTTTTGGTTAGAAGCTTTAGCGTAACAAGTAACAGATCATAATTATCATAGCATTATTATTCTTCTACAACATGCTAATAATTTTATTTGTGATGCCATCTTTGATATCATTAGAGTTGATGTCAGGTATATGTCTCTAGCTATCTTAGCTAGAAGAGCTTTATGGCTTAAAACTTGGAATGCTGATATGTCTTCTAAGTCTACTCTGCTTTCCCTTTCTTTCCAGGGTAATAAATTATTTGGTTCTCAGTTGGATTCTATTATCTCAACTGTTACTGGAGGGAAAGGAACTTTTTTACCACAGGATAAAAAATCTAAAGGTAAATTTAGGTCTAATAATCGTTTTCGTTCCTTTCGTCGCAACAAGGAACAAAAGCCTGATCCTTCATCCTCAGGAGCGGTATCAGTTTGGAAACCATCTCCAGTCTGGAATAAATCCAAGCCTTTTAGAAAACCAAAGCCAGCTCCCAAGTCCACATGAAGGTGCGGCCCTCATTCCAGCTCAGCTGGTAGGGGGCAGATTACGTTTTTTCAAAGAAATTTGGTTCAATTCCGTTCACAATCTCTGGATTCAGAACATTGTTTCAGAAGGGTACAGAATTGGCTTCAAGATAAGGCCTCCTGCAAAGAGATTTTTTCTTTCCCGTGTCCCAGTAAACCTAGCGAAGGCTCAAGCATTTCTGAAATGTGTTTCAGATCTAGAGTTGGCTGGAGTAATTATGCCAGTTCTAGTTCTGGAACAGGGGCTAGGGTTTTATTCAAATCTCTTCATTGTACCAAAGAAGGAGAATTCCTTCAGACCAGTTCTGGATCTAAAAATATTGAATCGTTATGTAAGGATACCAACATTCAAAATGGTAACTATAAGGACTATCCTGCCTTTTGTTCAGCAAGAGCATTATATGTCCACAATAGATTTACAGGATGCATATCTGCATATTCCGATTCATCCAGATCACTTTCAGTTTCTGAGATTCTCTTTCCTAGACAAGCATTACCAGTTTGTGGCTCTACCGTTTGGCCTAGCAACAGCTCCAAGAATTTTTACAAAGGTTCTCGGTGCCCTTCTGTCTGTAATCAGAGAACAGGGTATTGTGGTATTTCCTTATTTGGACGATATCTTGGTACTTGCTCAGTCTTCACATTTAACAGAATCTCATACGAATCGACTTGTGTTGTTTCTTCAAGATCATGGTTGGAGGATCAATTTACCAAAAAGTTCATTGATTCCTCAGACAAGGGTAACCTTTTTAGGTTTCCAGATAGATTCAGTGTCCATGACTCTGTCACTAACGGACAAGAGACGTCTAAAATTGATATCAGCTTGTCGAAATGCAGATGCAGGGATTACACAAAGATATCTCAATTAATATCTTTAACACCGATTGTACGACACTCTCTGATGTGGTGGACAGATCACCATTGTTTAGTTCAGGGGGCTTCTTTTGTTCTTCCGACCTGGACTGTAATTTCAACAGATGCAAGTCTAACAGGTTGGGGAGCTGTTTGGGGGTCTCTGACAGCACAAGGGGTTTGGGAATCTCAGGAGGTGAGATTACCGATCAATATTTTGGAACTCCGTGCAATTTTCAGAGCTCTTCAGTCATGGCCTCTTCTAAAGAGAGAATCATTCATTTGTTTTCAGACAGACAATGTCACAGCTGTGGCATACATCAATCATCAAGGAGGGACTCGCAGTCCTCTGGCTATGAAGGAAGTATCTCGAATTCTGGTATGGGCGGAATCCAGCTCCTGTCTAGTTTCTGCGGTTCATATCCCAGGTATAGACAATTGGGAAGCGGATTATCTCAGCCGCCAAACGTTACATCCGGGCGAATGGTCTCTTCACCCAGAGGTATTTCTTCAGATTGTTCAAATGTGGGGACTTCCAGAAATAGATCTGATGGCCTCTCATCTAAACAAGAAACTTCCCAGGTATCTGTCCAGATCCAGGGATCCTCAAGCGGAAGCAGTGGATGCATTGTCACTTCCTTGGAAGTATCATCCTGCCTATATCTTTCCGCCTCTAGTTCTTCTTCCAAGAGTAATCTACAAGATTCTGAAGGAATGCTCGTTTGTTCTGCTGGTAGCTCCAGCATGGCCTCACAGGTTTTGGTATGTGGATCTTGTCCGGATGGCCTCTTGCCAACCGTGGACTCTTCCGTTAAGACCAGACCTTTTGTCGCAAGGTCCTTTTTTCCATCAGGATCTCAAATCCTTAAATTTAAAGGTATGGAGATTGAACGCTTGATTCTTAGTCAAAGAGGTTTCTCTAACTCTGTGATTAATACTATGTTACAGGCTTGTAAATCTGTATCTAGGGAGATATATTATAGAGTCTGGAAGACTTATATTTCTTGGTTTCTTTCTCATCATTTTTCCTGGCATTCTTTTAGAATTCCGAGAATTTTACAGTTTCTTCAGGATGGTTTAGATAAAGGTTTGTCTGCAAGTTCCTTGAAAGGACAAATCTCTGCTCTTTCTGTTCTTTTTCACAGAAAGATTGCTAATCTTCCTGATATTCATTGTTTTGTACAAGCTTTGGTTCGTATAAAACCTGTCATTAAGTCAATTTCTCCTCCTTGGAGTTTGAATTTGGTTCTGGGGGCTCTTCAAGCTCCTCCGTTTGAACCTATGCATTCATTGGACATCAAATTACTTTCTTGGAAAGTTTTGTTCCTTTTGGCCATCTCTTCTGCCAGACGAGTTTCTGAATTATCTGCTCTTTCTTGTGAGTCTCCTTTTCTGATTTTTCATCAGGATAAGGCGGTGTTGCGAACTTCTTTTAAATTTTTACCTAAGGTTGTGAATTCTAACAACATTAGTAGAGAAATTGTGGTTCCTTCATTGTGTCCTAATCCTAAGAATTCTAAGGAGAGATCATTGCATTCTTTGGATGTAGTTAGAGCTTTGAAATATTATGTTGAAGCTACTAAGAATTTCCGAAAGACTTCTAGTTTATTTGTTATCTTTTCCGGTTCTAGGAAAGGTCAGAAGGCCTCTGCCATTTCTTTGGCATCTTGGTTGAAATCTTTAATTCATCATGCTTATGTCGAGTCGGGTAAAACTCCGCCTCAAAGGATTACAGCTCATTCTACTAGGTCAGTTTCTACTTCCTGGGCGTTTATTAATGATGCTTCGGTTGATCAGATTTGCAAAGCAGCAACTTCTTTGCATACTTTTACTAAATTCTACCATTTTATATGAAAGTTTTTTTTATTGACTTTTGAATGTTATTACATACAGCATCTTAAATAACAGTTAGAAACATAAAAACAAAAAATACAAATACAATAACATTACAGCCTTCAAGTGATTGAATATGTGAGTTTTCCACACAAGACAAGAGTAATTTTGGTTTATCGACCTTTCAGTAACATTCCAAAATATAATGGTGTGTTAATTCCGCTTTCCATCTAGCCTGACTCAATCTCAATCATGATCAAATCCCTATTTCCTCCCCCCCTCATCTCTACCCATTCATCTTGCTCCTGAAGACTCAATTATCTCACTCATTGAGGATTGTTTCCTACTGATCTTGTTGGTTTGCTAGGATTCTAGCTCTATTTTCTTTTTCAGTATACATAATATATGGTTCCCACTGTTGTATAAACTTATCCCTGGTATTAAGAAGCTCTGCCGAGGCGCTACTCATTGTAAAGTGATAATCTATTCTACTTTTAATATATTCAAATGAGGGTGGATCCACCTTCCAAAATCTAGCTATGCTTACTCTCACAACCGTGCAGATCAAGGCTATTAGCTTGTGATGTCTTTTCACTTTATTATCTGGAGGAAAATGAAGCAAAGCCTGTTCAGGGGTAAGTGTGATATTAGTTTCTAGAATTAGGCTTAGATACCTTGAAGTCTGATTCCAAATCTCTGTAACCTTTCCACAATGCCACCACATGTGTAAGTATGTCCCTTCCTCCCCACAACCCCTGTAGCACAAGTGGGGCCTGCTGTCCTGTGTATTGGCAAATCTTGTGGGATATATGTACCATTTATAGAGTACTTTAATATAGTTTTCCTTCAACATGGCATTTGGAGAAAACGATAGACCTCTATTAATGTTTGATACCCAATTATCTATTGTCCATGTCCTGCCCAAATCCTGTTCCCATTTAGTCATTATTACACTCTTGTCCCTATTTGAGCCACCATTAATAGCCGGATAGAGCAATGCTATCAGTCCCCTCCTAACCTCCTTCGATAAACATAGTGATTCTAATATAGTATTGTTTGGAGGCTTATCTAATCCCATTATCTCTCGAACTCTGGATTTAAGTTGTAAGTAGTGGAACCACTCATTTTGCCCGGGTGTGCCTAGCTCTGCATATTGAGAGAAGGATAGTAGGTCACTATTAACATAAACATCTGCTATTCGGTAGAGGCCTTTATTCTCCCATTTCCTTTGAGTATGTATGTCAACTAAAGATTCAAGAGGGGAGA
Source organism: Bombina bombina (assembly GCF_027579735.1). Lineage (NCBI taxonomy): Eukaryota > Metazoa > Chordata > Amphibia > Anura > Bombinatoridae > Bombina > Bombina bombina. The sequence continues at coordinate 1,520,241,558 of NC_069499.1, read as the reverse complement.
GCGGGGTCAGTCTGGACCTCTCGTTGAGTAAATGATACTTCCTAGTCGTTGTGTCCCAAATAAAAGCAGTGTGTGTGATCGCAATGAACTGTTTGATGTGACCGGGTCTGTTTTGTTGTGTTGCCCAAAGAATATTATCCAATCTTCTTACATTAAGCATGTCTTTTTCTAGTTGGACCCATTGTGGTGTAAGTCCTAATTTAAACCATTGTGTGGTCTGGGCCAATCTAGCTGCATAATAATATGATATTAGGTTAGGTAATCCGATGCCTCCCTCTCCCCTATGTCTCATCATATTGTGTTTGTTTATTCTAGCCCTTTTCCCTCCCCAAATGAATTTTAAAATTGCCTTCTGCATTACATATAATTCTGACAACGGTATTGAAATTGGGAGTGTTCTGAATAGGTATAGGAGTTTGGGCAATATTGTCATTTTGACAGATATTACTCTTCCATACAGGGAGATGTTAAATTTAGTCCATTTCACTAATAGCTCTCTAATGTGTGTGAACATGGGGACATAATTTTCCCTATAAAGTTAGTGCACATCTTTTGTGAGGTTGATTCCTAGATATTTGAGAGATGATTTGGCCCATTTAAATGTAAAGTTAATTTCTAATAATTTCTTTGTTGGCTTTGGGAGATATGTGCTAAGGGCCTCACACTTGCCTTCATTAATTTTATATCCAGACAACTGTCCAAATTTATTTATTATGGAATATACCATCGGGAGCGAAAGTAAAGGTTTTGTGACTGCAAGGATGACGTCATCAGCAAATAATGAAATTTTATATTCCTTATCCCCCACCCGTATACCTGCAATATTTGGATTATCCCTTATCCTAACCGCCAATGGCTCAATACATAGAGCAAAAAGTAGGGGTGACAGGGGGCAACCTTGTCTTGTGCCATTACGGATTTTTATTCTGTCTGATTGATACCCTGAGAGTCTTATGTATGCATCTGGGCTTGAATATATCTTTTTTAAGGCAGTAGTGAAGGGGCCTTTAAATCCCATTTTGCTAAGCACTGCAAACATGTATTCCCAGTTAACTCTATCAAATGCCTTCTCTGCGTCCAATGCTAGAAACAGAGAAGGCATCTTCCCAACTGTCGCATAATTAATCAGGTCAATCACTTTCCTAGTGTTATCTGGTGCCTCTCTTTGCGAGATGAAACCCACTTGGTCATTGTCTATCAAATTTCTAACGGGTAGGGTCAATCGGTTAGCCAAAATTTTTGTGAATAATTTTAGGTCCTGGTTGATTAAGGAAATTGGCCGGTAATTTTGGCAGTATTGTTTGCTCTTGCCAGGTTTTGGAATGACCGTCACCCTTGCAGTCAACAAATCTGGGGGAATATCTACTCCTTGCAAGATGTTATTAAACAGTATCCTCAATTGGGGAGCCAGTGATAACTGCAGGTCTTTATAAAATGAGCCTGGAAACCCATCAGGGCCTGGTGCTTTGTTTCTTTTAAGTTCTTTGATAGCCAGCATAATCTCTTGTATTGTTATGGGGGAGTTCAAATTCTCTAGTTCTTTTTCTGTGATAGTTTTTAATTTGCTATCTTCTAGGAATCTAATCAATTCTTCTCTCTTGTTATTATTTGTATTACTACTAGGTAAATTATAAAGATTGTTATAAAAGTTGGCAAACTCATTGGCTATTTGTTGGGGATCATTTGTGACTTGTCCCAAGGTAGTTTGTATTTGTGGGATTGTAGTCGCCCTTGTCAGGTCTTTTAGTTTATTTGCCAGCATCCTATCTGGTTTGTTTGCGTAAATATAATATCTGGTGTCTACCGCTTTTATCGACTGGATCACTTCTCTATCTAATAGTTTGTTTATTTCTTCGTTTTTAATTTTAAGTAATTTTAAGACCTTTTTTTGGGGGCTTTTTTTTATTTGTTCTCTGAGTGCAGCAATTTCTACCCTCAAGCTATCTAGTTTGGCATTATAATTCTTCTTTATTTTGTTAGATTCGGCAATTAGCAGGCCTCTCACCGAGGCCTTAAGTGCACTCCATACAAAATTTGGATTGGACGTTGATCCTGTATTAATATCTACAAAATCTTTAATGTGCTGCTGTACTTTCTGAAGAACAATGGTATTCTGAAGTAGGCTAGGGTGGAGTGACCAGGATCTAACTCTATTGGGGTTGATCATTCCCTCTAGATCAATTATCATCATATCGTGATCAGACCATGAACAGTTATGAATAAACGCTAGCTTTACCAGTGGCAATAGGACCTGACTGATTAGGATCAAGTCTATTCTTGAATGGGTACCATGCACTGTGGATTAATAAGTGAAATCTTTAGTTCCCTTGTTAAGTGCCCTCCAACTGTCTATTAGATTGAAGTCTAGTAATAAGTCAGCTAGAAGCTGTTGGGCTGGTGTTGTTCTCCTTTTTTTATGGGGTGTTTGTGAAGTTCTATCTAGATCGTCATTTAACGTTAAATTAAAATCTCCTCCTATTATGATTTTACTTCTCTTCCATGACAGGAGTAGTCTGCCTATTTTAGTAATGAAGGGGCCCTGATTCTCATTGGGTGCATATACATTCATTAATACCACTGGGACGTTATGGATTGTCCCCTTGACTATTAGAAATCTCCCTCCCTTATCTTTAACTATCTCTTCCTCCTTAAAGTTCAGAGAGGTATGTATGAGGATGGAAACTCGGCATTTTTTCTTGTCAGTGAATGCATGATATTGCAATGGAAAGCTCTTATCCCAATATTTAGGTGTTACATCTGAGGTGAAGTGCGTTTCTTGGAGCATTATTATTTGGGCTTTCTGGGCCTTGTAATCTATAATAGCTTTTTTCCTTTTTGTGTTGGAGTTAAGCCCCCTAACATTGTGTGAAATTAATCTAATGAATATGACTTCTTACCGCGAGCACTGCTTATATAGGTCCTCTTTATAAGTCGCCTATCTATACCTCTTACCTTTATACCTGAACATCTTAGGAAAGCAACATTCTTAATACCTCGAATATTACCCTTTATATTAATTGTCTTGTGAACTTCTATTTTGATGACACTTGAGACTGCATACAAACATATATAAAAACATAACATTAACATAAAACTTAGTGTGTTTGAACAACTGAATAACATTTGAACGTTTTTCTTGTTTTAAATAAAAATAAACAATATAATCAACTCTGGAACTAACATATATTGATCTATGATCTCATCTTATCACATAAGGCAGATTTTAGAGAACCAATCATATCCTTGGTATTAGCATCAGTGAATATCAAGTATTAGTATTAGGGGAAGGTTAGAAGGGAATGAGTGGGAAAAAGCTGGGGGTAAAGAAGAATGAATAATTAGGGTAGAGGAGAGCAAGCAAACAATGAGATTACCCCCTTTCAACATTGTTCATCGTTCTGGTAACAGTACCTTCATCTTAAATATTATTATTATCATTGTATGATCCATAGATCACACTTCGGTTTTCTTTTTCTCTTTATCAAACCTCGAAGCTGTCTCTGTTGAGAGAATCACGGCACTGGGTATGCCTCTGTGCTATTGTTGCTTCCACCATCTTCTCTTGTGACATTAGATTTGGGTTTTTTAGGTCTCCCATTCCTATTTACCTCAGTCCATTCTTTCTGTGGTAGTCTCCTAGTGGTTTGTGGGGGGTCCGGCAAAACATCTTCCTCTATTGGAATCTCAAGCTTGGCAAGCAGCAACCGTCCCTCTTCAACCGTGGTGCATGAATAGGTGGAGTTCTTACATGTGAAGATTAATTTGAACGGAAAGTTCCATCTATATCTCAATTTTTCTCTTATGAGGGCTGTCACTACTGGTTTCAATTCTCTTCGCCTTCTTAGTGTCACTGGTGATAGATCTGTAAATATCTGGATATTATGCCCTTCATATGTAATTGTGCGTGCTTGTCTTGCAGCTTGAAGTATTAGTTCTTTAACATGGAAATAATGTAGTTTGACTACTACATCTCTTGTCTTGGATTGAGAGGGTTTGGTTAAGGCTCTATGGACCCTGTCCATCAAAAGCATGGAGGGTTCTGTATCTGGGACAAGTTGATGAAAAATCTCAGTTACATCTGCTTGCAAATTTTTGTACTCTTCTGGAAGATTCCTTATTCTGAGATTGGAGCGCCTCGATCTATTTTCCAAATCTTCTACTTGATCCTCCAGCTTCTTGATGTATATAGAATGATCCATTAGAGTAGTTTTAATCTGAGGGATGTCTTCTGAGATATCTTCCAGCCTATTTTCAATCTCCGTTGTTCTTCCTCCAATCTCTTTGATGTCTTGCTTAAGGTCATATAAAGCTGTTTTTAGTTCCTCATGGAAGAAAGTTTTGATTTGAGACAGAAGCTCATTATTTGGTATATCTCCAGGTTGTCCCACCTCATCATCTGATGTTTCTGCTTGAGTATGTTGTTTTGGAGGACTATTAGCTTTGTCTGCTGCTTTCAATTTTAGCTGTGACTTAGTGAGGCACTCTTTCACAGATTGGTTTCTGCTCTTCATCTTGAAAAAATTATTTACGTCTTCCCTTAATCAGTTCAGAGTGTATCTTCCCCTCTATGTCGCTAGGCTTCTTAGCGTGCAATTTAATTATTATGAATAAAGGGCAAAAGTATGGATTTATTCTCTCATATTACATTTATTTAAAGATCATGACTGGCTTTATTTGTTCCAGGTTGATATTTAATGCTTTAACATTGCTTTTGAACTTTATATATAATGGTGCAGAGCATTATTATTGGTTTTTACATAGGAAATTGCAGTATCTCCATCTCCTGACTTTTAGGGCCCTGAAAAGTTCTCTAATCGTATCCCGAAAACACCACTGAAGCTGCACCTTCAGGTTAGAGAGTCTTGTAGTTGTTATCTGTGAAAACCCTTATAGAAGAGATACTGAACCAAACTTCCTATTTATTTCCCTTTACATTTGCATGTGCAGTCTACAGGTAAATGAAGAGTTTATTAGTTGCTTATGTTCTTGTTGTCATTGTTTTAGTTCATTATATTAACTTTATAGCCCTTACAATGTCCAATACTCCCATAGAATGGAGTCTCAATATTAGGCCTTGTAGCCTCTAATGAAAATACAATAAAAGTAATTCCTTGATAGTCTGATTTTTGCTAGTGTAAGTGTCTGAAATATCTAGATGACAGTGATGTATATTACACACAGTGGTTTGCTGCTTGTTTGTTACTAACACTGTGAAGGTTCCTTCTTTTCTCCTCCTTTCAGTCTTTAATGTGTAATCTGCCTATATTTAATACCTGCTTAGATCCTGATGTGCAGTTATTTATCAGGGATGGTAGTTCTGCCTGCTTTAATCTTATTCTTTCATGAAGATTTCAGGCACTTTAATGAGCCAGAGATTTCCGAGGTAGGCCGAAGCCTGGGATTTTCCTGAAAATCCTCTGGAACTCCTTTCTGGGTAGATCGAAATTTGCCTCAAACTCAGCCAAATTTCAGCCAGTGGTCCCTTGTAGTGAGTAAATACTGCTCCAAAGTTTTATTCTGGGAATCAGCTCCTAAATAGTGCTTTTTAGGGCTAATAAATGACAGGTTTTAACTAGAGCTCTGTTAAATTGTGACTGTCTAGGCTGCTGGCTAGCTCCTCCTCCCTAAATTCTACCATTTTGATGTGTTTTCTTCTTCTGAAGCTGTTTTTGGTAGAAAAGTACTTCAGGCAGCTGTTTCAGTTTGAATCTTCTGCTTATAATTTCAGTTTTTTTCATTTAATCTTTATTTTGGGTGTGGATTATTTTTCAGCGGAATTGGCTGTCTTTATTTTATCCCTCCCTCTCTAGTGACTCTTGCGTGTAAAGATCCACATCTTGGGTAGTCATTATCCCATACGTCACTAGCTCATGGACTCTTGCTAATTACATGAAAGAAAACATAATTTATGTAAGAACTTACCTGATAAATTCATTTCTTTCATATTAGCAAGAGTCCATGAGGCCCACCCTTTTTTGTGGTGGTTATGATTTTTTTGTATAAAGCACAATTATTCCAATTCCTTATTTTTTATGCTTTTGCACTTTTTTCTTATCACCCCACTTCTTGGCTATTCGTTAAACTGATTTGTGGGTGTGGTGAGGGGTGTATTTATAGGCATTTTGAGGTTTGGGAAACTTTGCCCCTCCTGGTAGGAATGTATATCCCATACGTCACTAGCTCATGGACACTTGCTAATATGAAAGAAATGAATTTATCAGGTAAGTTCTTACATAAATTATGTTTTTCCCCAAATAGACCACAGCAAGGAAAACAAGATAAACATATCCAAGATGCCTGGATTCCAAAACAATGAACAGTTTATTTTTTTTTTAATAATAATAATTAAAAATAATTCACACATCTGGAGAGCCAATGACATATCTATGATTACGGTCTCCTAAACCAGTCAGACATTTATGTGTTTGGCTTAGGATTTTTTATCTATTTCCTGTATTTTTAATGTATCCGAATAAAGAGTGATTTTTTACTTTTTTCAACTATGGAGCCTTTTTGGACTCTTTTTTTGCATGACACATATATGCATAGCCACAAAGTAACAGCTAACCAGTAGTGCATTACTGCTCCTCAGCCTACCTAGGTATGCTTTTTAACAAAAGATACCAAAGGAACAAAGTACATCTGATAATGGAAGTAAATTGAAATGTCTTTTAGAATTGCATGATTTATCTGAACCATGAAAGCTTTTACTTTGATGTACAATTTTGCAATTTTTACATTATACTATTATTTGGAAGAAGAAGAATTTCCTAATTTAAATGAGTTTCTCATAGGTGTTTTGATTGTGACATGGCAGTGGTAGGAAGAGAGGCACAGTTTCAGAGGCCTCAAATATTTATTATTTCAAGTGTATCCTACTGATAGATATCATTTTTTTATTGATCATGTGCTAACAAGATAGTCATGTGACTTCTCATTTGAAAGAGGATATGCCCTTCTTTTCACCATGTACCTCTAGATTGCATGGAACCTTTCCTGTTTATCCCTAGGGCATTTGCCCCTCTTGTCCCCCTCCCATAGACACTACATATTCTATAGTGAGATTATGAGATATGATTATAATTCATAATTTGTTATCTTTATCTGTATGTTTCTTGAGACATTCAATTTCATATTTGCACCGGACGATCATAATCTAGATGTTACAGTTTAGATACGCATCAAATCAGGTAGAATTACACTATTTTCTATAACCATCACAGCTGGATTCTGATATCAAACAGATTACGTATATGAGACAGAAGAACAGATTAAACTGAAATTTAGATTTTGTTTTGCATATTTTCTTGCAAGTACTTTTCAACATAGTCTGAAACCTTTACAAATACCCACAGCTGGCTGCACACATCATGGAGCAGATCTAGGGTCGCTATAGACCATACATTTTCGGGGTGCAAATATATCAAGGGTGTATGGATGGGTAATTTTTTTTTCAAGCGGTTTCCTTTCTATTTTTTTAAATGCCCTATTCTCTCCTCTAACTCTCTCCTTGCTTTGCATGAATCAATGAACAAACAAACGACACCACCTCTCAATGTAAGAGCAGTTGGCACCTTTGCAGTTTTATATTTTTTTTTTACTTTTTTATTTCAAAGCAAAAAAATAAAAAAGTACATTACATAATTTTCCTTTTTTTTGTTCTAGATGTTTCCCAGAAAAATTCTTCATTACCCGTTTACTACGAACTTTTAGAGTTTGATCCTCTTGCTGAAAGTAATGGAGTTCATACAAAAGAGTACGTAATGAGTATATTTTTTATGTATCATGGGTTAACATTACACCAAGCTCCATATATTTGGAAATATACAATAAAAAATAAAGTGATCATGAATAATCTGGTGAATGCAAGCCAGTGTGTCTGATATTGTTAGAATTAAAGGGATACTGAACTCAAATTCTGTTCCTTTCATGATTCAGATAGAGCATGCAATTTTAAGCATCTTTCTAATTTAATCCTATTATCAATTTTTCTTCAGTCTCTTACTATCTTTATTTTAAAAAGGAAGAATGTAAGCTTAGGAGCTGGCCCATCTTTGGTTCAGCACCTGGGTAGCGCTTGCTGATTTGTGGTTAAATGTAGTCACCAATCATCAAGCACTACCCAGGGTGCTGAACCAAAAATTGGTTGCACCTAAGCTTTACATTCCTCCTTTTTAAATAAAGATAGCAAGAGAACAAAAGAAAATTGATAATAGAAGTAAATTATAAAGTTGTTTAAAATTTGGGGTTAGTATCCCTTTAATAATTCTGTTAATATTTTGTTTTAAATTAGTGAACCCTGTTTTGTTTTTCTGTTCATTCCAGTCCCATTTATGAAGAAATTGATAGCACCTTGTGGAAAAGAGAGGCGAAAAATTTTACAAGCTGCTGATTTATTGGTAAAGATATTTTTACTTTCTTCAAGAAGCCCTTTTTTTCCCCTGGAGAATTGAGATAATTGATACAGTGATACAAGAAAATAATTTACAAAATATGAATCAATTGCTGAGATATTTGTTGAGGGAAAGCTATTCGCAATCTACCAGTATTGTTCCATTCATTAAAAGCACATAAAAAAGAAAACGCCCTGATATGTTAGAACATTTTATTATTGCACTCTTACTTGTATAACTGTGTTTGTAAACCCTGCACATTGATTAAACACATAGGGGCATATTTATCAATATTTAACTTCTTCAAGTTATGAAGCAGTGGTCTAAAGACCGCTTCTCCATAACTTGTCCGCCTGCTCTGAGGCGGCGGACAGAAATCAATACGATCGGGTTGATTGACACCCCCTGCTACCGGCCGATTGGCCACAAATCTGCAGGGGCAGCATTGTGCCAGCAGTTCACAAGAACTGCTGGGGCAATGATAAATGTTGACAGCGCATGCTTTCGGCATTTATCGATGTGCCGCAATGTGCAGCGGACATGATACGCTACTTCGTATCATGTCCACTTGCAAATTGGTAAATATACCCCATAGTTAAAATCAGCTCCAGAGGAGAAATGCACTACTGGGAGCTAACTGAACATATCTGGTAAGCCAATAACAAGAAACTATATCTCTTTCAGTAGTGTTGAATATATGCACATTGTTTTTCAACAAAGAGATACAGAGAACAACGTCAATTTCAAAAAGGAAGTGAATTTAAGTGTCTTAAAATGACATGCTCTATCTTAATCATGCAAGTTTTTATTTTGACTTTCCTATGAAGTTTTAAAGAGGTGAGTTGATTTAGTTGTGATTATATGCATATATTTAATAAACAATATTTGTATTAAACCTAGGGTTCTTTTCAGTAGATTGTGACACCATTTAGTGGCCCTATGTATTCATAAGACCTTACAGATCTCTTCCTGATTTGTTTATTCTTCAGAGGCCGTACTTCTGAAGAACAGACATGTGCAGTCTTGAAAGCTTATAAAATATTAAATCTTGATTTATGAATATGTTGGCCCATTAAAATGTATCACAACCTACTAAAATAGCATTCTGTATAGGACCAATATAGAAGCAGACCTCCCAATTGTCTCAGATATTAAAGGATTGTTAGGGCTCTGAGTTTTGACCACTGTTCCTTCCACACCTCCCTTTGTCAGAGCAAACAGCCCAAACACGTTGGGCCTCTGAACACAAGACCATAGTTGCCAACAGTCCTCCAGGATGCTGGGATTTGTATTTTTGTCCCACGCATTATAGCATCTGACTCTGCAAATTTTTTACCACAATTAGCCAAGATCCTTTTTTTTTTAACCAGCAAACACCCCACCTACCCGCTCCCCCTAGTGTTAAACTGCAATGTTTTTTTATTTTTAACTAATGGTACTGGGTCTGGTGGAGGAGAAGGAATGGAAATATCAGCTGAGCTCTGCAAAGCAGTACTGTACTACAGGTGGCTGGCCCTTCAGTGAATTTACTTTGTGGTCTTTAAAATAGCTGATTAGATTCTTAGGGGCGAATTTAATAAGCAGCCGGTGCTGCTTTATGCACCTGTAGTTTCCGGATCACCGGGAACAGCAGTTAAGAAGCAGCGGTCATAATATCGCTGCTTCTTAACTTGTCCACCACTTTTTAGGTGGGGGACTGCAATCATCCCGATCAGATACGATCAGGATGATTGACACCCGCTGCTAGCAGCCGATTGGCCTTGAATGTGCAGGGGGCGGCATTCCACAAGTATTTCACAAGAGATGCTTGTGCAATGTTAAATGCCTACAGCGTATGCTGTCGGCATTTAGCGATGTTGGCAAAACATGGTTCCCTATAGCGAATCATGTCTGCCCGACATTTGGTAAATTGACCCCTTAGCATTGTGTCAGTCTGTAATGCTTTAACAACAATTGTTTATTTAGTTAGTTTGTAGCTTTTCAAGTTCAATCAGTTCACTAAGTGAATGAACTGGAATAAAGAAAAGCAATTTAATTTTAATTAAGAGAATGACCCCACCTGAAATAGGGATTTGTTAGAATGTGAGCATATTGCAGGGTAGCAATAATTTAATATACTTTTAACTTCAAACTGAGAATTCTCACATGCCTTCCAACAACTAATTGTATGAGTGATGATCTCTAGAAGCTTACGGTAAGAATGATTTTAGAATACTGACTTGATTGCAGTTCATATAGTTAGAAGATTCATCATAAGTTGTAGCTCATATTTACAAGATATATCATCAGATACAGTTCATATATTTACAAGGTTTATCATAGGATGCAGTTCATAGGTTTTCAGTGTTTGTTATATATTGCAGTTCATAGTTGTACAATATCAGTCGTATAACGTAAGTCATATATTTACATGGTTTATAATATGTTGCAATTCCTTGTGTAGAAAGGTAAGAGCATAAGATGTTATAACTTTAACAGGAACATAACGTCTCTAATATCAAGAGAATACTTGCGTGTAGAGCTGTGTAGTGTTTTGCGAAGCAGATTAAGGAGCTGCGGTACTGTGACTGAATCACTCCAGAGCGAGGCTGTCTGACGTCTGAATAGTAGCGTAGGTTGATGTAACAAGCAATTGGAGGATCCAGTGTTGCAAGTTAACAATCCGTAGGTATAGCTAGATTTGTAGAGATTGTTCCACATTGCAAGGAGAGAAAGACTAAAGTAATTAAACCTTTATGAAAAGGTAAACAAGGGTTCATACTCTTACTAATAAGAGAAAGTAAAACGGCTGTGAGAGCTAAAGTGAACAGCTACAGGTGTAATTAAGAAACACAATAACTAAGCACTGTTTAGGAGGATATGACATCCTTAAATAGCAGATGGTGGTAAAGGAAGGTGTTCTTCTTAAAGGTATAGATCCCATGACACAGTCTCTGCAAAGACTGCTGTGCAGAGCAGCACAAAGCAATAAAGTGTACTACCTGCCGACCGCATATGAAGAGGAGGGAAGGTTACAAACATAGCATAGCAGGAGAGATAAATGCCAGTCAGGGTGTTGATACAGAGGCACATCTAGAATATCTATTCCACAACATTCTAGAATATCTTCCACAACAACACAGCACATGTATCTCAGAATCTCTTGGGAGAAAGACTTTAAGGTAATTCTTTATTACCCCTAATACTGAAGCACACAAAGCAACAACACAAAGATATCATTTTTTTTTACTGTGAAATAATTTCAAGTTTGTCAGAATGTATGCCTTAAAGGGATATTAAACACTATGGGGCCTATTTATCAAGCCATCAATCGCAAATACGCCGGAATTCTGCAGCGTAATTGTGGAGAGGCTGATTCCCCTTATTTATCAAAGCCTATAGACCGGCAAAAGTTGAATTTTGTGACGTAACATACAATCCGCCGGTCTCAGTCCGACACAGATCGATGCTTACTTCACTACAGATGTTCTGAATGCAAATTTGGCACTATCTGACTACTTTTGCTAGTTAACAAAAATCTACCAGGTACGCTCACCACTATTCCGGCCCAGCGTACCTGCTTTTCAATCCGCCGCCCTGGAGGCGGCGGATGCCATAGGAATCAATGGGAGTCTGAAAGCAGCGAGAGCTATGTTCGCTGCTGCCCGATATCCCATTGATTCCTATGGGAGCAAAAAAAACTTATGTTTACACCTAACACCCTAACATGTACCCCGAGTCTAAACACCCCTAATCTGCCACCCCCTACACCGCCGCCACCTACAATATACTTATTAACCCCTAATCTGCTGCCTCAACACCGCAGCCACCTACATTATACTTATTAACCCCTAATCTGCCGCTCCCGACATTGCCGCCACCTACATAAAGTTATTAACCCCTATCCCGCCGCTCCCGGAGCCCACCACAACTAAATAAAGTTATTAACCCCTAAACCGCCAGCCCCCCATCGCAATAAACTAAATTAACCTATTAACCCCTAAACCTAACAATCCGATAACTTTATATTAAATATTAACTCATCCCTATCTTATAATAAATTTAAACTTACCTTTAAAATTAAATTAAACTATATTAAACTAATAATCAACCTACCCTAAAATTTATAATAAAATTACATTAAACTATATTAAAATAAAAATGAATCTACCCTAACTATTATACTAAAATTACAGTTTGGGGATTTATTTCTGCTTAATGTGAGCGCTTTTTAGGCTCATAGGCTGTATGTTTTTGGCTTGGAACAAACAGATTTCACTTTAGTTTTTGAAGTGTTGTCAGCTCATAATAGCTTGGCACCCTTTTTCATAGCAGGGGAAGTCCTGTCTTACGTACCACGTGACCGGGTGCGGTCTCTTTCATTTTCTAAGATCCTGCTGCAGACATCACTCCTGAGGAGAGTGTGTTCACTATTAGCTGTCTGGGTCTAGGAGGTGGTGAGTGCCCCAGCCATTGGGAGTATTAAGGTGCCCTTTTTTAAATAAAAGCATTTTTTTCTTTTTGATTGTCCTTCTGTGGATATATACAACGCTATGGAGGACTCTGATGCTACATTAGAAGGTTCCACTCCTTCTGTACTGATTAATAATTGCTGTTTATATTGTCAGGAGGATGTGGTTTGCCCGCCTGCTCAATTTTGTTCCATTTGCCTAAACACTGTTCTAAAGTCTAAGAAGGGAGACAAGCCTGCTAATACTCATAGCGCTATTAGCCCATCTGAGCCGTCTACTTCTCAGGAATTTGGGTCCCGATAAATTTCTACCCTTTCTACATTACCCGCTCCACATGCAGTTCCCTGCGTCTCAACTAATCCTCCATCTGAAGGGGGCTTTTTTCCAGCTGACTTTATCGCGCAGTTACAAGGTTAAACATAGTACTCCTGACTGTTTGTCAGATTTAGCTACTATATCCCAGCTATCCGAGTATGAGTTAACCGCTGTAGCTTCAGAGGATGAACTTTCTGAGTCGGAGACTTCAGTAACTAAACCTCCTTCAGTGGAGGAACCCTCCTTTAGATTTAAAATTGAGCATCTGCGTTTTTTTTTTTTTAAATTCTTTATTTATGTAACCAGCACTGAACAAGGCAACAAATGGTATGCACAACAAAATTTGCAAAATATGATGACAAAAATTGCTACCAAAGACAGCACTGTATTTTCTTCTATAATCTATTAACATAGCTACTCCAGACATTACTTATCCTCTCTCTCTCCTCTTCTAACTTATTATAACTAGTTCCCCCTATCTAGCAAGTCAACAGATAACAGTATAGCTTGCATAACATATTGGGTCAGATCAAAAGTTCTCCAAGAGTCTCTAGTATTTTGTAGTTCTTTGCAATCAGCAAGTCATTGCAGCTCTATTATGAGTGAGTCTCTCATTCGATGTTGGGTTGCATATATCAACAGATTAATTTCCCCTCCTCCCCATCTAGCTCTGCTTCCTACTCTCTCCTGACTTAACCCAGGGCGCCCCCCCCAGGGTTCTGTTCCTGTCTCTCATCTTAGTCTCTCCATTGGTTTATTACCTTGTTAATTGGGAAGTTTAGAAAATGTTCCATTTGCCCCGTAACTGGGCTTCCAGAACGAATTCTGAGTTTTTGAGTGGGTACAGAATTTGTCTCTGGTGTGTTAAGTCTAAGCTGTGAATCAAGGGTTCCCATTTGTTGAGAAAATGTTTAGTTAGTTTTATGATGTCACCCTGTGTGTCTACTTGTTCACGAACCATTTGCTGTTGTAATTCTAGTTTGAGATGTGCTAGTGTTGGTGGGTCAGGCTCCATCCACTTCTTGAAGATGAGCTTTCTGGCAAACAGTATGACATTATGAGTAAATGCCATATGTTTGTTTGTGTCTGACTGTGTGTGGAGGAATATCACTACGTGAGTGTTTAGGTCTATACTCCCTCCCGTAACTCTCATTGCCCACTTGTGTGCCATGTTCCAGAATCTCGTGAGTTTTGGGCATTGCCAAATCATATGGAGAATGTTGGGGTTTGGGTGCGCGCATTTTGGACAAAGTCCCGAAGTCTCAGGACTCCATTTGTGGAACATCTTTGGTGTTATGTATGCATTATGTAGTAGCTTTGTATGTGATTCCCGGATGTCATTTGATAATGATGCCTTCCTCACCTTTGAAACACTTTGTTCAATGATTTGGTCTGTAACTGGATTTTCAGTCCAAGTGCTCCATTTATGTTGAATTTGATCCCTCGTAGCTTTATTAGTCAGCGTTTGGAGTGCTGTGTATGTATGTGAGATTGAGGTCGGTCCTCCTCTTGTCAGGGTCAGTAGCTTGTATATTTCACAGTTGGTGTCCGGCATGTCTCCCATCCCCAGAATGCTTTGAACGTAGTGTCTTGTCTGTAGGAATGCGAAGTGGTGTTTGTAAGGTAGATTAAATTCTAATTGTAATTCGGTAAACGATTTGACTGATTTTTGGTCTGGCGTCAGGACTTGTCTGATAGTAGTCAATCCCCTTGTTTCCCATTGTCTAAAAGGCGATGTGGTGAAGCCCGCCTGGAAATTTGGATTACCTCGTAGGGGTAGGTATACAGTATTCTTGCATGTTATTTTAAAGGCCCTGCAGATTTTCCACCATGCTATTACAGGTTGGAGGAAGATAGTATTGTGCCCCACTATTCCCTCTAGTTGTGTGCGAGTCATGTGTGGGAGCATTTTTAGTGACCACGGAGCAATAAGTTCTGTCTCTAGTGCACTATTGGTGAAAACATTTCTGTCCAAAAACCAATCCATTACATATTTAGCTAAAGCTGCCCAGTTGTAGTACTCTGTATTTGGGAGTGCTAGTCCCCCCATCTCTGGTGTGCATGTCATTTTTTTATGTCCTATTCTATGTCGTTTCCTTTTCCATAAAAAGTGTAGTATGTCTCTGTTTAGTGCCTGTAGGTCTTGTTTGTGAATGAGTTCGGGTAGCATTTGTAGTGCATATAGCAGTTTGGGAAACAGGATCATTTTAATTAGCCCCACTCTTCCCGACAATGTCAGTGGTAGTGGTGTCCAATTTAGGAGTGTGCGTCTTAGTTCCTTGATTAGTGGTCGGAAGTTAAGTCCATACCACTGTCTGGGGTCTCTAGAGAGAATAATACCTAGGTACTTAAACGAGTTAGTTACAATCTTAAAGTTATCTTGTAATGGTTCTGCTGGCGACTCATTCCGTAGCCACAACAGCTCTGATTTATCTTTATTTATGCAATATCCTGAAATTTGACCGAACTTGGTTATGGTGTGCATTAAAATAGGGATATTTCGCCTGGGGTCTCTTGTGTATAGAATCATATCATCTGCGAAAAGGGATATGTGGAGGGTTTCTTTGCCTATAGTTAATCCTTCCGTGTTTTTCCTAATTTTGGTTGCTAATGGTTCAAGGGCCAGGTCAAAAAGGAGCGGAGAGAGTGGGCATCCCTGGCTCGTGCCTCTCATTAGCGGGAAAGAGTTTGATGGTTCGCCATTAACTAGAATTGCTGCTCGGGGTTCGTTATACAGTGCGTAAGTGGCTGTCATAAAGTCGCCCTGGATCCCAAATTTCCCAAGAGTTGTGAAGAGGTGGTCCCATATTATCTTGTCGAACGCTTTCTCAGCGTCTACCAATAGTATACAAGCGTCTCCTTCCCTCTGGTCTCCCTCCTGCTTTTCTTCCCCCCAGTAGTGTGACAGGACTAGCTGCAATTTTCTCATGTTCTTAACTGAGGATCTACCCCTAACAAACCCTGTCTGGTCTTCGTGTAGCAGGTCCGGTAATATCCCCGTCAGTCTATTGGCTAAAATTTTGGTAAACAGTTTGTAGTCTGAATTGAGTAGTGAAATTGGTCTATACGAGGATGTCAGTAGTGGGTCTCTGTCTGGTTTGGGGATGACTGTCACATTCGCTTCCATAAATCTGTTTGATAGGTCTGCCCTTCCTTTCATTATGGCATTGAACAGTAAGGTGAGTGTCTCCGCCACCTCCTCCTTGATCATTTTATAGAACTCCCCCGGTAGGCCGTCTGGCCCGGGGGTTTTCTCTAGGGGAAAAGCGTCAATAGCTCCAATAATCTCCAGGGAGTTCACTGGGCTATTTAAGGTCTGTAACTGCACCTCAGTTATTTGAGGGAGGGCTAAGTCCTTCCAAAAGTTTTGTTTCAATTCCTCATCTACCCTCTGGGGGCTATACAGTTTGGAATAGTAGTCTACAAATGTCTTATGTATATCCTCTTTCTTTGTTAGTATTGTTCCTTGTTTCTGTATGGCTGTTATAGTATTAGGTTTCCTGGTTAGTTTGGTGATCTTTGCTAGTAATTTACCTGTGCGATTCCCATATCGATAGAATTTAGCCTGCATCCGAGTTTGGGCTCTGCCTGCTGTCTGAATAAGATGAGTGTCTCTGAGGGTCTTGATGTCTTTGTATTTTAATCTGTTTTGGTCTGTCGGGTGTCTAAGGTATTGATTCCTTGCATTTAGGAGCTGGCGGAGAAGTAGTTCCCCTCTCTTTCTGCTAATTTTATTTATTCTAATTGCATAAGCTGTGATCCCCCCTCTTAGCACCGCTTTTGCCGTTTCCCAAAACAATGAAATCTCGTTTATGTGTTGCTTGTTAAGGTCTTTGTAAACTAGCCACTCTCCCACCAAGTGTTTTCGCAAGTTGAGGTCGTGGTACAGATGCGTAGGGAATCTCCACCCACACATCTTTCTCTGAGGGGCATCAGTAATTAGCTCTAGTGTCACTGGTGAGTGGTCTGAGATGGTTATGGGATCTATCATAATGTCTCCTACCCTAGAGCATAATTGACTTGAGACTAGGTAATAGTCTATGCGGGAGAGTGTGGTTTTTGATGGATGTGCACATGTGTAATCACGAGCCTCAGGGTTTCTTTCTCTCCATACATCTAAAAGACCCAAACTATTTCTGAAGTTTTTAAGTATCAATGTTTCTCTTCTAGATCCTGTCCATGGCTGTTTGGGTTTTGTGTTGCTAGTGGGGTTACGGAATCTGTCCGCAGGTGTGTGTGGCGCTATATTGTAATCTCCACCCACTATAATGGGTAGGTCTGGAAATTGTAAGAGTTTGCTTTGGAGGTGTACTAGAAATTCTCTCTTCTGTGTCTGGGGGCCATATATACCGCAAAGTATCAGGGATAGTGTATCAATCCTTAGTTTTATAATCAGATATCTTCCCCAACATCAGAGATCACCTGTGAGATGTCATAGTTCAGTCCCTTTCGGAATAGCATTGCAATCCCTCTCGCTCTTTTCTTTTCATAGGGCGTGAAGAGTACTTCTCCCACCCATCCCTGCTTAAGTTTTTGATGCTCTATTTGCGAAAGGTGTGTTTCTTCTAGTATGGCTATGTCGTTTTTTTTTGTATTCAACTGTCTCAGAATCGCCTTTCTTTTAATAGGCGATGTTATCCCTCCCACATTCCACGTGGTGATTTTCATTGTCCTACAGTGAGTATCTTGTTGTGTGTGGGTGTCACAATTTGTCAAGGCTGTGAAGTGTGGAGTGTTATGTGTAGGTGTTGCAGTATAGGTTAATGAGCCTTACTTACTGTTTTCTGCAGTGTCCAAAATCTGTCTACTCTCCCCCTGAGGGAGCGCCCTGAGAGCTGATGGATTCTATCACTATGACAAACAATAAGCAATCAGGTTAGTGAGTATTAACTTTTAAACTTTTAAAACCGCTTCTTGAACTTGTTTAAAAGAGACAAATACATGCAATAAGTTTCAACAATATAACAGACAATAAACAGTAACAATTTTTTCACTTCCCGCTCCCCCCCACTTGTAAAGGATATAAGTTGTCATGTCATTTAGTTTTTAAGAGGCTTTACTCTATGATTTCTGAGGCCTTAAACAGTGTCTCTGTTTTCAAGTGTCATCTGGCTGATCGTCGTGGTCCTGTTCTTGATTCCGTCTTTCTTCTCTCTGCAGATGTAGTTTAAGCTGGTTCGGAGACTCAAAGAATAGAGGTCCATTGGCTGTGTGGAGCCTCAGCCTCGCCGGATACAAAAGGGCTGCCATTCTGCCTTGCTCCATGAGTTGCTTGCAGTAAGGCGTAAACTCTTTTCTTTTGGCTGCAACTGTTGCTGAGTAATCTTGAAATAAATATATTCTCCGCCCTTCATATTCCAAAGGTGAAGCTTTCCTGTAGGCCTGCAAGATCGCTACTTTTGCTCTGAAACTTAGGTACTTCTCCATTACCTGGCGTGACTGCTGGCTATTTTCCCCTTGTTTTCGTGGGTCTCCCACTCTGTGTGCTCTCTCCACTACGCACGGGAGGCAGGACTGTGGCATACGCAGCAACTTTGGGAGGATGTTTTCTGCAAATTCTGTTAGCTCTGATCCCAGGACAGTTTCGGGGACTCCTACAATTCTCAGGTTGTTTCTTCTCGACCTGTTCTCCAAGTCATCAACCTTTGCCCACAACCGGTCATTCTGTTGTTGTAATGCACGTATATTAGTTTCCGTTTCTCTATGGCGGGTTTCTCCTTCTGCCACCCTCTGTTCCACCTGTGTCAGTCTGCCATTAAATGACTTAACCTCAGTTGTGAGTGAGTCCATCCCTGTTTGTAGCTGTTCAATTTTGGGTAGGAACAGTGCAGATATCTGTGTGACAATTGGATGTGTATCTATATTGTTAGAGTTTGTTAAGGCCTCTGTCTCCATTGTGGTCTGCTGTGTCTCTAAGTGATTCTTTTTTTTCTCTGCGTTTTAAAGCCTGCCTGCCATTGTCCCTGTTGTTTTTATATAGGAGTTGTAATATTTTTGCATGCAGCTTTAGTATTTTATCAATCAGCTTGCTATTTTCTCTGTTAATTTTCAAGGCCTCAGAATAATGTTGAACACAGGTTCACTGTTGTGCTTGTTAAGCGCTGGGTGGGAAGGGTAGGGACAGGTCTGTGCCTTCTAGCCTCTCATAGTGTGATAGCCTGTATTATCTGTTAGAAAAAAGCAGTGTCCAATGATCTAAAGTTCATACTTCTCCTCCTCCTGTCTCCTGTGCAGCCCTACACACTTTGTGTTACATCAAGTTTTGGAAGCAGTGTTGTCTCTGAGGCTAGGGAGCGATACTCTTGTATGTAAGTAATGTTGCTCTTGTTATCGACACTAGTTGTTGCAGATGACTTTGTCTCTTACTGGGGCTATGTAGTGTATTATTAAGTGATCTTCTCGCCTGCGTATGCGTGTCAGTTCCCAGTGCCTTCCACTCAGTTAGCCCCTGGATCTGTGAGGGCTATGGTAGGGAAAGTAATTAATACTCAGCGGCGTTATTTTTAACTATGGAGTTTGTTACTGGCTCCTAGTTCTTCTAGGTGTAACTGGCAGTAATGGGGGCAGTGCAGGGATGTTGCCCGCTACTTGCAGTTATCTTTTAAACAAGCGCGGCAGTGGGGGCAAGATGGCGGCGTTCCCGCCGTTACTTAAGTTCCCAACTCTGTGTCCCACCCTTCGCTTGTGAGGGTCTGAGTCTTTTATTCCGTATTATACGGTACTAATCCTTGGCTCCTTGTGTTGCGTGGAGCACTTATTAATTCCCCCTGTCTATTTATGGCCCTCGCGGCCACAGCCGCTACTCACAATCACTTTGGTGGCTTGCTACTTCTCCGTAAGGGGATTCCGCTGTTAGAATCCCTGCCGGCTTGCGTCCGGGCAGTTAGGGGTGTCTCTGCCAAGGGTGCCGGCTTTTTCTGGTGCAGTGTGCAGGGTTTTTTTCCCAGTTGTATAGCTGGAAACTGCGGAGCTCTGTTCTGTGCGTCTGCTCTCTCCACCCTCCTACCGGAAGTCCGGCATCTGCGTTTTTTATTAAAGGAGGTTCTGTCTACTCTAGAGGTTCCAGAGGCTACACTCCCTGAGGAGCCTAAGATCCCTAAATTACACAGGGTTTACGAAGATAGGAAGGTCCGTCTGACTTTTCCTGCGCCAGTTAAGATGGTGAACATTATTAGTAACGAATGGGAAAGAGTAGGAATTTCTTTTTCCCCCTCGTCTACTTTTAAAAAATTATTGCTGGTCTCAATTAGATTTGTGGCGCTCCATCCCAAAGGTGGATGGCGCTATCTCCATGCTGGCTAAGCATACTACTATAACTTTGGAGGATAGTTCTTCTTTTAGAGAGCCTATGGATAAAAAAAATAGAAACTTTACTGAGGAAGATGTTTCAACATAATGTACAGGGTTTTTATTTCAACCGGCGGCAGCTGTAGCCGCGGTTGCTGGAGCAGCTATCTACTGGTGCAACATTCTGAAATTCGGAGCTCATTGAGGTGGAGACTCCCCTCAAGGATATTCAGGAGAGAATTAAGGCACTGAGAATTGCTAACTTCTTCATCTGTGATGCAAATTTGCAGATTATTCACATAAATGTGTCAGGGTGCCAGGAATCAGACTGAGACGAGAAGTGCAAAAATAATCACATCTTTATTAATAGCAAAAAATAATAAAAAGTCCACAAGTCAAATAACAAGCCAGGAATCAAAACCAGAGCTGGTAGTCAGACGAGTTGAGTCAGGAGCCAAAGTGAATAGTCAGATGAGCCAGAATCAGGAACAAGGTGATCAGCAGTGTCAGGAACAAGCCAGAGATCAGGAACCAGGAGGGACATCAGACAGCCAGGTAATACACAGGAGCTCTCACAAACAGGTCTAAGACAACGCAAGGGCAAAGCATACTGAACAGAGGCCCTTTAAATAATAAGGGATGACATCACAATTCTGAGACTGCATTCTGTCTCACACGGATGATGTACACCAGTCTGGCCATAAAAGGAAGTGCAGGAAATGAGCAGCATAACACAGTATGCACCAGAGTCAGCAAGAGATGTGAGTAAAATGGCTGCCAGCAGCACATGGCAAACATGGCAGGAAAAAAAAACCCTGACAGTACCCTCCCCTCAACGACCCCCCCCTGCGGGAGGACAAAAGGCTTATTGGGGAAACGGGCATGGAAGGCACGGAGGAGGGCGGGAGCAGGAACATCAGAGGAGGGAACCCATGAACGCTCCTCCGGACCGTAGCCCCTCCAGTGAACCAAATACAGTACACGGCCCCTGGACATACGAAAGTCAATAATGCAGCTGACCTCATACTCCTCATGGTTGTCAACAAAGATAGGACAGGGACAAGGCAACACAGTGGTAAACTGATTACAAACCAATGGTTTCAAGAGGGAATCATGAAAAACATTGGAGATGAGCATTGCAAGAGGAAGGTCAAGAGCATAGGCCACAGGATTGACCCGTAGGAGTATTCGAAAAGGACTAACATAACAGGGAGCCAGTTTATTGGAAGGCACACGAAGGTTCAAGTTGTGGGAGGACAGCCAAACTCTCTCACCAACCTGGTAGGAAGGCGCGGGCAGACGCCTACGATCAGCCTGGAACTTTTGGCGCTGCATAGAACGATGAAGGCAATCCTGAATCTGCACCCACGTGGAACGGAGTTGCCAGAGATGCTGCTCTAAAGCCGGAATACCCTGAGACATGAATGAATCGGGCAACAAGGATGGTTAAAACCCATAATTCGCCATGAATGGGGATAACTTGGAGGAAGCATTAATAGCACTATTACGAGCAAACTCTGCCCAAGGTAACAGTTCAGACCAATTATTATGGTGAGCAACTGTTCCAGAGCTTGATTAGACCGTTCCGCAGCCCCATTGGATTGAGGGTGATATGCCGAGGAGAAGGAAAGCTGGATCCCCATTTGAGCACAAAAGGAACGCCAAAATCTGGACCTCCCGCGCAGGCAACTTCTTCAAGGGAATGCAATGTGACATTTTAAAAAGAACCATAAGGATAACAGTATTGCCATCGGAAACAGGGAGCTTGACAATGAAGTCCATGGAATGATGTGTCCAAGGACACTCACCATTAGCAATAGGTTGAAAAAGACCCACAGGAAGATGTCAAGGAGTCTTATTCTGTGCACAAACTGAGCAGGAGGCAACATACGCAGCAACATCAGAACGAAGAGCTGGCCACCAGAATTGTCGAGTGACAGACCAAATCATTTGGTTCTTGCCTGGTTGACCTGTGGCTTTAGGATAGTGGTAAGTGTGCAAAAGTTTAGTTTGAAGATTCTCAGGAACAAAACACTTACCACTAGGTTTTTCAGGAGGTGCATTGGTTTGTGCAGCCAGGATCTCCTCCGCCAAGGGAGAAGTCAAATTAGTACATATGGTAGCCAAAATATGGTCAGGAGGTATAACTGGAGTAGGTACAGACTCCTCCTTGGACAGAGGCGAAAATTGTAAAGAGAGGGCATCAGCCCTAACATTCTCACTACCAGGCAGGTAGGAGACCACATATTTAAACCGAGACAAAAATAGCGCCCATCTGGCCTGTCGGGGCGACAAACGTTTTGCTTCAGATAGATAAGTTAAATTCTTGTGATCAGTAAGAATGAGCACTGGCATGCTAGTACCCTCGAGAAGATGCCTCCATTCCTTGATTGCCAAAATTATGGCCAGTAATTCCCTGTCGCTAATTTCATAATTGCACTCCGCTGGAGACAATTTCTTAGAGAAGAAACCACACGGATGCAAGGAACCGTCAGGTGTAGGACATTGAGACAAGAGGGCACCTACTCCAGTCTCAGACGCATCGAACTCAAGAACGAAAGGCAGGACAGGGTTAGGATGAGCCAGAACTGGAGCGGAAGCGAAGGCAGTCTAAAGACTATCAAAGGCCTTAATGGCAGTAGGTGACCAATGGAGTGTATCATTCTCTTTACGGGTCATGTCTGTGATAGGTTTGACCAAGAAAGAAAAGTTTTTAATAAACTTTCTATATTAATTGGCGAACCCCAAAAAACGTTAAATAGACCGAAGACCAACTGGGCGAGGCCACTGCAGAACTGCAGATAACTTGTCAGGATCCATGGAAAACCCTGCAACGGAGATAACATAACATAGGAAGGTTACTTGAGTCTGATGTTTACAAAACAGGCCGTTCTCACGTAGTCTCTGAAGAACCCGTTTAACATCAGAACGATAAGCCTCAAGTGTGGGTGAGTGTATGAGGATGTCGTCTAAGTACACCACAACACACTGTTGCAACATATCTTGTGGGACATCATTAATAAATTCCTGGAAAACAGCAGGAGCATTACATAGGCCAAAGGGCATTACAAGATACTCATAATGCCCGCTCCTGGTGTTAAATGTTGTTTTCCATTCGTGGCCCTCCTTGATCCTAACGAGATTGCACGCTCCTCTCAAATCAAGTTTAGTAAAGACCGTAGCTCCCTTGAGGTGGTCAAAGAGTTCCGTAATGAGCGGAATAGGGTAAGCATTCTTAATGGTAAGATGATTAAGACCCCTATAATCGATGCATGGTCTTAACTCACCACCCTTTTTCTTCACAAAGAAGAAGCCAGCCCCTGCAGGAGAGCAGGATTTGCGGATGATCCCCCGTGACAGAGCATCGGCAACATACTCCTCCATAGCACAATTCTCCTCAACAGACAGAGGGCCCCGAGGAGGAATGGCTCCGGTTGCAGGTCTATGGCACAATCGTAAGATCAGTGACATGTCAAAAATGTCTAGGAACTCTCGGTACTCCTCTGGCAATTGAGATACCGAAGACGTGCACAAGACTTTAACTGGTTTCCGAAGACAAGTGGAAATACATTGCGGAGACCACAACAAAATTTCGGACCCGCGCCAGTAGAGACTGGGATTGTGCTTTTGGAGCCATGGATAACCCAGAATAACTAGAAAATGCGGAGAGTTTATCACCTGGAACTGGAGGGTTTCAAAATGGAGAGCCCCAACAGCCATGGATAACGGAGCAGTTTCATGAGTAACGAGTGTGGGCTGAAGGGGCCTGCCATCAATGGTCTCAATAGCAAGCGGAACGGACTGAGGAAAAACAGGAATGGAGTGCTTTGATACAAAAGCACTGTCAATGAAATAGCCCGCAGCACCGGAGTCAACAAGAGCCTGGGTGACTATGGAGGAGTCCACCCAGGAAAGGACAACCATAACCAAAGGTTTCTCCTTTAGCAGTTCTGAGGATGAGGATAAACCACCCAAGGTTTTCCCCCGACAGGACCTTAGGTGTGAGCGTTTCCCGGCTGTGTAGGACAAGACTTCAAAAGGTGGCCCTGTAACCCACAATAGAGGCAGAGCCCCTCCCTCCTCCTAAAGGCCCTCTCCGCCGTAGAGAAACGTGTGAATCCCAACTGTATCGGCTCAGCAGTACCTGGTGACTCGGGACCAGGAGGCATGGGAGGAGAGGGAGGCATGGGTGGGAATGAACACGTAGGAGACAACGGAACAGGAGGCTTCCGCAAGCACTCCTTGAAAGAGAGCCTCTCACTTAGTCTGATGTCAATTAGGATCAAAAAAGACACCAATGCCTCGAGATCTTCTGGTAAATATCTGGCAGCAACTTTGTCTTTAATCGCATCAGAGAGCCCATGAAAGAAGGCAGCAACAAGGGCTTCATTGTTCCAACCTACCTCTGTGGCAAGCGTACGGAACTCAATGGCATACATAGCAAAGTATGTTGACTGAATGGACATGAGTCGTTTAGCAGCAGAGGAGGAGCGAGTCGGAACATCAAATACCCTTCGAAAGGAGGCCACAAATTCAGGGCAATTTGAAATCACAGGTTTATTAGTCTCCCACAAAGGATTAGCCCAGACAAGCTCTGTGTCAGAGAGTAACGAGATGAGAAATCCCACCTTAGCTCTGTCAGAGGAAAACGCCTGAGGTGTAGAACCGGACATGCTCCTGGTAGGACTAGGTGCAGCAGCGGAAACAGGAGCAGTCATAACTTGCGGGACACTTTGGTCCAAATGTGCAGTGCGAGTCAGCAGGGTTTGCAGGGCTAGTGCAAATTGATCCAAGCGGTGATCCTGTTCATCCATCCTTGAAATTATGTCAGGTAAAGGTGGATTATTAGCACCATCAGGATTCATGGCCCTTGCATAATGTCAGGGTGCCAAGAATCAGACTGAGACGAGAAGTGCAAAAATAATCACACCTTTATTAATAGCAAAAAAATAACAAAAAGTCCACAAGTCAAATAACAAGCCAGGAATCAAAACCAGAGCTGGTAGTCAGGCGAGCCGAGTCAAGAGCCAAAGCGAAGTCAGACGAGCCGAGTCAGGAGCCAAAGCGAGTAGTCAGATGAGCCGGAATAAGGAGAACAGCAGAGTCAGGAACAAGCCAGGGATCAGGAACCAGGAGGGATGTCAGGCCGCCAGGTAATACACAGGAGCTCTCACAAACAGGTGTGAGACAATGCAAGGCAAAGCATACTGAACAGAGGCCCTTTAAATAATAAGTGATGACATCACAATTCTGAGACTGCATCCTGTCTCACACGAATGATGTATACCAGTCTGGCCATAAAAGGAAGTGCAGGAAATGAGCAGCATCACACAGTATTCACCAGAGTCAGCAAGAGAGGTGAATAAAATGGCTGCCAGCAGCACATGGCAAACAAGGCAGGGAAAAAAACCCTGACAAAATGCTGCTTTGCGGTTCTAGCCCGTCGGGCTCTCTGGTTGAAGTCTTGGTCTGCGGATATGACTTCTAAATCCAGACTCCTTTCAAGGGGAAGATTTTATTCGGTCCAGGGCTGGACTCCATTATCTCTACGGTTACCGGAGGGAAAGGTGCCTTCCTACCGCAAGATAAGAAGAATAGGCCTAAGGGACGGCAAATGTCTAATTTTCGTTCCTTTCGTGCTGACAAGTTGCAACAACAGCAGTCCTCTTCCAAGTCTGAGCAGCCCCCGAGAGTACTTGGAAGCCCACTCACTCCTGGAATAAGTCCAAACAGACTAAGAAGCCCACCGAGAACAAATCGTCATGAAGGGCCGACCCCCGATCGGATTGAGTAGGGGGCAGACTGTCTCTTTTTTCAGATGCTTGGTTCCAGAATGTACAGGATCCTTGGGTCCTGGAGGTTGTATCTCAAGAATATAGGATAGGATTCAAGTCTCATCCGCCCAGGGGCAGGTTCCCAATCTCCAGTCTTTCGACAAGACCAGAAAAGAGGACTGCCTTCTTAGGTTGCATACGGGAGTAATTGTCCCGCCTCAATACCAAGCTACCAAGGTACGGGTCGAGGTTGAGGGGTCCTCAGGCGGAACTGATAGCTGCCCTATCAGTTCCATGGAGGTTAAGGCTCATATATCTTTTTCCTCCGTTACTGCTTCTCCCTCGTGTGGTGGCTCGCATCAAGCAGGAGCAAGCATCAGTGATTCTAGTTGCTCCGTTGTGGCCACGAAGGACATGGTTTGCGGATCTGATAGGGATGTCCTCATTTCCTCAGTGAAGGTTACCTTGTTGCAGAGATCTGCTAATACAGGGTCTCTTCATTCATCAAAATCTAGATTCTCTGAGACTGACTGCGTGGTGATTAAACGCTTAGGCTTAGCCAAGAGAGTGTTATCGACACTCTAGTTTAAGCTCATAAACCAGTTAGTCGTTGTATCTACCATAAAGGGGAGGACTTACTTGTACTGGTGTGAAGAGTGTTGCTTTTACTGGCATAAGGTTAAGGTTGCCAGAAGTTTAGCTTTTCTCCAGGATGGACTGGAGAAGGGTTTATCTGCTAGTTCCCTGAAGGGACAGATATCGACCCTGTCTGGATTACTGCACAGAAGATTGGCCGAGCTTCCGGATGTGCAGTCCTTTGTTAAGGCTTAGGCTAGGATCAGACCTTTGTTTAGATCTGGGGCTCCACCTTGGAGCCTCAATCTTGTTCTTAGTGTTTTGTAAAAGGCTCTGTTTGAGCCTATGCATACTGTTGACATTAAATTGTTACCTTGGAAGGTTATTTTTTTGTTGGCTGTTGCCTCTGCATGCAGAGTTTCTGAAATTTCTGCTTTGCAATGTGACCCCCCTTATCTGGTTTTTCATGTGGATAAGGTGGTTTTGGACACTAAACTAGGGTTCCTCCCTAAGGTGGTGTCGAATCGTAACATCAATGAAGAAATTGTTGTTCCTTCCTTGTGTTCTAATCCTTCTTCCTTCTCAGTGAAGGAACGTTTGCTTCACAATCTAGATGTGGTTTGTGCCTTGAAGTTCTATTTTCAGGCAACTAAGGAATTCAGACAATCTTCCTCTTTGTTTGTCATCTATACGGGGAAGCGTACGGGGTAGAAGGCTACTACGACTTCTCTATCTTACGACTTCTCTATCTTACTGCTTGAGGAGTGTCATTCGCTTAGCTTATGAGACAGCGGGACGACAACCTCCTGAGAGGATAACGACTCATTCTACTAGAGCAGTTGCTTCCTCTTGGACTTTTAAGAACAAAGCCTCAATGGATCATATTTGTAATGCAGCTACCTGGTCTTCCTTACACACTTTTTCTAAATTTTACAAGTTTTGCTTCGGCTGAAGCAGCTTTTGGGAGAAACGTTTTGCAGGCTGTGGTGCACTCAGAATAGGCTCTGCCTCTTTTTTTCTGTTCCCTCCCGTTATTCATTCAGTGTCCTCTGGAGCTTGGGTATAGTTTTCCCAACAGTAAGGAATGAAGTTGTGGACTATCCCTGCCTTATGGAAGGAAAACATAATTTATGCTTACCCGATGTATTTCTTTCCTTCCTGGCAGGGAGAGTCCACGACCCGACCCGTAATTTATGTTTTGTTGGGCGGCTCCCTTTTTTATATTATTTCTTCTGTCACCTTTATCCCCTGATGTTTCTCCTACTTTTCCTTGTTCCCTCTGCAGAATGATTGGGGGATAGGGGAAGTCGGAGAGATATTTAAGCCTTTGGCTGGGGTGTCTTTTTCTCCTACTGGTGGCCAGGTGTTGTATTTCCCAACAGTAAGGAATGAAGTCATGGTCTCTCCCTGCCAGGAAGGAAAGGAATTTATTTGGTAAGCATAAATTATGCTTTTAAAAAAGTTTCCAATTTACTTCTATTATCAGTTTTTCATTTTTCTCATAATATTCTTTGTTGAGGAGCACTGCATAACAGGAAATAGTGCTGCCATCTAGTGTTCTTGCTAATGTATAACATTGTTGCAAAACTGCTGCCATATGGTACTGCAGACATGTGCACACTCCTGAGGTTACCTTACTGCTTTCCAACAAAGGATAACAAGAAAAAAATGTTAATAGAAATAAAAAATGATATCTGAACTATAAAAGAAAAAAATTAGGTTTTATGTTCCTTTAAAATGTAATTTAAATATGCATTTTTCATACTTTTTGTTGTAGATAAAATAATGGTATAGCTTGAATCTGCTGGGTCTGCTGAGGAAAAAACAATATAAAATATCTGTTGGGGAGGGGTTACTGAAAAACGATCTACAGTGGGGCTGAAATATGACTAGCACCTAAAAACTCCAAAACAGCTCAGCACACAGAAGGAAATGTCTTACATAGTAACATAGTAGATGAGGTTGAAAAAAGACCAAAGTCCATCAAGTTCAACCTATACAAATCTAAAATACTTACAAAAAGCTCCAGTTAAGCTTAAATAATCCAACTAAAAGGTGACCCATTTAATATTACCAATCAGTTGCGTCACTAGGTGGTTCGGGCCGCACCCGGGTGACACCCTCCAGGGGGTGACACCACCAGAATTATTTTTTTTACATTTTATTGAAATTCAAAGAAATACAATGTAGAGATACATAGATTATTTTATTAGATGGGCCAGCATTTGTTTTTTTGCCCCTTGAGCCAGCGCTGCAATTTCCACAAATAGTTTTCCCTGCTGCTTTTGCTTGTTTATACTTTGCTCCTCCCCTGCCCAATTTCACTATGAATGTTGTGGGCGTGCCGTGGGGCTTGCAAAGTTGCGCTGCTAGCCAAAATCTGCCTGCCTATCTGTGCTCACTGCTCAGACATGTGTGGAGCAGTGGAGTCACTCACTGCTGTGCTGTCTCTCTGGGAACAGGGAAATCATGAGGGGGATGCCTGGCACCTGACTGCATGACTGTCTGACACTGTCTCTAAAGTGAAGGAGCCACGTATGATGCCCACCAGACCGGTACAGTTACGGTAAACTAAGTGCACACTGAAGAGGTAGGAGGGGAGGGAGGGTAGGGGTCTGGAGGTGGGCAGAGTGCAGAGGTTATTGGTCATAAGAAGCGGTAGGCATGCGGCCCGGGGCTGTGCACTGACAGACTTGGAACAGAGTCAGAGCAGAATTTTCATAGTTTGCGCGCCTAAACCTTTTCTTTAGTGATTTATTTTTGGAGTGCACTGTTTATCTTTCATTTGATGCTCTGCTGAGCCAGGGAGCAGCTCTAGGCATGAACTTTATAATGAATGCAGTGCACTTTACATATTTTGTATGTGTGTGTCTGAGTTTTTGTGTGTTTGTGTCTAAGTGTTTGTGTGTGTGCCTAGGTGTTTGTGTGTGTGCCTGAGTGTGTTTCTGAGTGTTTGTGTGTGCATCTGAGTGTGTTTTTAAGTGTGTCTGAGTGTGTGTATGTGTGTGTGCCTGTGTGTTTGTGTGTCTCTGCTTTCTGGGGTGTGGAGGGGGGGTGACACCATATCTTACCACACCGGGTGACACCAACCCCAGTGACGCCACTGCTACCAATCATATCCATGAATTTTGTTTCTAGACAGAAATGTATCAAACAATTTTTAAATGTATCTAGGGTATTGGCATTCACTACCTCCTTTGGTAATGAGTTCCACAATTCTATTGCTCTTACAGTGAAAAAACACGTTTCCATTGCAGATTAAATCGCCTTTCCTCCAATCTTAAATTGTGACCTCTTGTCACAAACAATTTTCTTGGAATAAACAGAGCTTCTGCCATCTCTGTATATGGGTCTTGAATATATTTATATAAAGTAATCATGTCACCTTGCAAGCGCCTTATTTCTAAAGAAAACAGACCCAGTTTGGCTAGCCTCTCCTCATAGCTTAAATTCTCCATTCCCCTTCTCTGAACTTTTTCTAGTTCTGCAATATCTTTTTTTGTGATCGGTCCCCAGAACTGCACTCCATACTTAAGGTGAGGTCTTACCAGGGATTTATATAGTGACAGAATTATGCTTTCCTCCCTTGAATCAATGCCTCTTTTAATACATGCTAGTATCTTATTAGCCTTTGTAGCCACTGCCCTGCATTGTGCACCCATCTTTAGCTTGTTATCTATTACTACTCCCAAATCCCTTTCCTCCTCTGTTTGGCTAAGTCTTGTCACATTTAAATAATAAGTTGACAGTTAAGGGTTAATTAAACTTTCTTGAGGGAGAATTATATCATGTTCTATCTGACTTTGATGTCCCTTTAAAGGGACACTAAACACTTTGAGATTTTTAAATAAAATATTTAGTTATGCATAATAAAACAACTCTGCAATATATTTTCATTATTTATTTGGCCCAATTTTCATGTAATTTAGCTCTGAATTTATTGCAATTTCTAACTCTTAGACCTTGAAATGCTCCTTCTAACGTCTCAAGGCTATGGGGCCTATTTATTAATGTGCGAGCGGACATGATCCGATATTGCGGATCATGTCCTCCGCACATCGATAAATGCAGACAGCATAAGCTGTCAGCATTTATCATTGCACCAGCAGTTCTTGTGAACTGCTGGTGCAACGCCGCCCCCTGCAGATTCGGCAGGGGGTGTCAATCAACCTGATCGTATTGGATCAGGTTGATTTTAGGCGATGTCTGGCCACCGCCTCAGAGCAGGCGTACAGGTTATAGAGCAGCGGTCTGCAACATAACAGAAATGTCTTGTCATTACAATGTTTTACTGTCCCTTTAAGTCAGAATGTATTCTTTGCTTTATCCCCACTTGGTGACAGTTGTTATGGCAGCTCCCTCAGGGAGAGAGGCCATTGTATAACGAAATCTTAATACTGTGACTCTGCATAACACTGGGTTTTATTATGCCTTAAACATATCCTGTATTAATCAGCACAACATTGCTTTTATTTAGGAGTGAAATAAACATAGGATTGTATTTGTATAAACATAAATAGTTTATGCAGGTTTTTTACAATCATAAGTGGCAGTTACAGTAATCAAGTGTTAAATTATAGCTAACATTGTAAGCACTATGCTTAGTACTGCTAAACAAAAAAGCCATACAAATAATAATGCTCTAGTTAAACATGCTATTTTTCATGAAAAAACGGGATTAAAAAAATGTTTGAAGATATAAGGAAGTGCATCTTTGTGCACATCTTATTCCTAGTGACATTTAGCTCTCTGGTTGATTAACCAGCTATTAAAGCTTACAGGGATATGACTTTTTTTCTTTTATGATTCAGATAGAGCATGCAATTTTAAGCAAGTTTCTAATTTACTCCTATTATCAATTTTCTTCGTTTTCTTGGTATCTTTATTTGAAAAGCAGGAATATAAGCTTAGGAACCGGCCCATTTTTGGTTCAGACCCTGGGTAGCACTTGCGGATTGATGGCTACATTTAACAATGTTAGCACGCGAGCAAAAGTCTGATGCAGGCTAACTTTAGGACTTTGGATATCGCAACCGCACTAACTTCTTCTTTCATAGACTTTAATGGGGTGCACTGTTAAAAAATAAATAAAAAAATAATGCTTAATTGCCTACGTGCTAACCTGAAAGCACATTAGACAAACAGCACTAAAGCCAATGGTAGTTAGGAATACTACATTCCAATGTTCTTCAAATAGAAGAAAATTTGCTTTTTATTATTAAATAGATATTTTTATATCTGATTTTTGTAATTATATGTACAGTATATATTTATTTAAAAATAAAAACTACATTACAATGTTCTGCACATAGAAGAAAATGCTAAGTATTTATATTAAAAACACAATAAAACATTAAAATATTACATTTGATGAAAAATTATATTTCATGTTTTAAGGTAACTGGAAACGAAGAGCTTAGTTATAGCTCTGAAAAGAGTCCCATTTGGAGTTTGTATGCTCTGCCTTACAGACTTCACTATTGTCTCTTATTCTTCCTTGGAGGTTTGTTACAGAAAGGAAATCAGAATGTTTGGATTTCGGAATTCCAGATTTGGAGATTTGTACCTAAACCATATTACTTTTAACCCTTATAAAAAAAATATATATTGCTATTTTTTTATCAGAAAGCCTATATATGATTGTAATAGTTTCTTTGAATGTGTTTTTGATGTGTTTGGTGAACATTGTTTTTAACCATTACAATTTAATCCCTTTAAGCAGCCCGAAGTCCTGAAGTTAGCGCACCTAAGTCTTTCGCTCTTGAGCTACCTTTTACTTGTAATGTGCGTGCTAATGCACCTGCAACAATTTTTTACTTTTTTACGAACGAGAAAAAAAATTTGTGCTCCACTCAGCTTGTAATCTGCCCCTTTATGAGGATTTAATTTTGAATTTTTAAATCTGTTTATTTTTTTATTTTGTTTTGTTATTTTTTGCAGGGATACATCTGCAGAAAAACATGAAAGAAGAATGAAAAACATGGCAGAACTTGGGGACTTCTTTTGCGCTCTAGATATGAATTATCTTCTGTCAGACTGCACACTAAAAGTTCCTTCTGTCTCAAAGATAAGGAACTTGTAGGTGAAGCACGTGCTTAATTGCTCTTCAGACTCTGAGTTCCTCATGGTAACAGCAGCTGGAAATGTGTCCCATAATGCAGTGACCCAAAATTTAAAAAAATCACACATTGTAGCCTAATACAGCATATATATATATATATATATATATATATATATATACATACTGTATGTATTGTGCTGTTATGCCATGCCTCCTACAAACTACCCCTGCACTGGGAGTAAAAAACAAGCAAAGATTAAAAAATATGTCACACTGTTGTCAGTCTGCCGTGGCACACCTGAGGATCTCTCACGGCACACTGGTTTGCCACGGCACACTGGTTGAAAAACACTGCCATAATGAATGGGTCGAACAAGTCAGCCTCTGATTGAACATATCTATCACTCCTTTAAAAAAAAAAAAAAAACTACTGAGAAAGTGGGATGCCAGGGGTTGCACAAATAGGTACATTTAATCAAAAGTGCAAAATTAGATGTTTCAGATGCATTGCTTGCTTATAAATTATGGAGGTGACACGTTGAATTGAATGCATCACTGCCATAGCCCTATTAATTGATCAGCATGTGTCACAGCATGTGTCCTTATACAAACTGCTTTATTGCTTTAACTCAGATCGTGTTGTGTCACAGCACTCCTTAGTTCAAGCTTCTCAAGTTATAAATCAAATATACATCCAGGAAGCTTAGTTAAACCTTAAATGTGCTTAAGCCATAGATACTAATAGTTCAAAGACATATATTGCATTCAGACAGGTTTGAATTAGCTACAAAGATGCTTCATTTGGACTGGAAAAACTTTGCAATTAAAGGGATAGTAAACACCAAAAATGTTATAGTTTGAAAAGATAGATAATTCCTTTATTTACCATTCCACAGTTTTGCATAACCAACACTGTTATAGAAATATATTTTTACCTCTGTAATTACCTTGTATCTAAGCTTCTGCTGACTGCCTCCTTATATTAGACTTTTTGACAGACTTGCATTTGAGGCAATTAGTGCTGACGCTTCAATAACTCCACGTGCATGAGCGCAATGTTATTTTTATGAAACACATGAACTAACGCCCTCTAGCTGTGAAAAACTGTCAAATGCATTCAAAGAAGAGGTGGCCTTCAAGGGCTTAGAAATTAGCATGAGCCTACCTAGGTTTAGCTTTCAACTAATAATACCAAGAGAACAAAGGAAATTTGATAAAGTAAATTAGAATCATGAAAGTTTAATTTAGACTTTACTATCCCTTTAAGAGCTGATAAAAATGGGACCTATGGTAGCACCTGTTAACCAGTGTATA
This sequence comes from Bombina bombina, assembly GCF_027579735.1. NCBI lineage: Eukaryota > Metazoa > Chordata > Amphibia > Anura > Bombinatoridae > Bombina > Bombina bombina. The sequence continues at coordinate 1,520,207,387 of NC_069499.1, read as the reverse complement.
TATACAAACGTTTACAAAGCGCTCCTGTTACCAGGGTACATGACATATATCATGTATTCCAGCAGTCCCTCTTCTAACAAAACGGGGGTCATCGCAATATATGTCTCAAAGAGAATATGTTTAGTAAATGGTGATTTTTTTTTTTTTTAATGGACCAGGGTATTCTTATAAATGTTTTTTTTATTCAGCTGTGAGCTTAGCACTGCTTCTCTTAATTGGGCAGAAGCTGAAAGACAGAGCTCTTGACTTTCCTGCATTTTTTAGTGTTAAGTTTTTGGTAGTTCTACCTGCTGCTCCTCTTCAGATCCTTTTGAAAATCATTGTTAGCCAAGGGTTGACTAGCCACACCCCAAAACACAACTCCGCCCCCAGATCCCCATGACTAAGTCACAAGTGTTGTGCTTGTTCCACACTCCCTATATAATTGGCCAAAAATCAGTTTCTATAACCCTCAAATGCTGCAAATCACATAACTGTTTAGGCAGTTTGCATCATTTTGAAAAGCTAGGTTCCATTTTTTTGCCTTTTGACCATTTTAGGGAGAGTGTGACAAAGCACAGTTTTTATACCTAATGAATAGGTGTTTTAATGTAATTTTGCTAGTGAATTGTTATTTTTTGAACATTTCTATACTAAAGGTTCTACACAAAATGCTAACAATTTATTTTTAACTTTTAACCTAGATTTAGTGATATCACAAGTACATAGAAAATAAACTGTTCTGTCTAAAATTATACTCATTACAGAACATGAATATTATAGCAATAAATAAAACATCTGCCAAGACTTTTCCTTATTATAAATAAAGAGAAATTTATATATATATATATATATATATATATATATATATATATATATATATATATATATATATATATATATATTATTTTTTGCATACTATAAATCAGCAGTTTAATACACTCCAACTTCTTTGGGGGCAGTGTGGATTTTTTTTTTTAGAGATAAATTACATGCAAAGGAGGCAACAGAAATAATGTAAGGACATTGCTAAGGTAATTCGCTATGCATATTTAAACATTTTATAGGCAATTCAGTAATGCTTTTTTTATCCAACAGGCATTAATACATGTATTATGTAATAGGTGTTATTGCTAGATTGTTGGATGATTCATCTACATATGTGTACAATGTTCTTGAATAACTGTTTTCTATGAAAAATTTGAATGATTAGAAATATACTACGAATAATATTTTTGAAAGGTTTCTGTACATTTCATGTTTAGGATTTTACATATTTTTTGGAGCACCTTTTAATTTATAAAACAGATTTATTGTCTCAAATAAATAGTTTATTGAAAGAACTGTGTTTTTCTTAATAAAATGGGGTTTGAGCAGGGGTGGAACTACTGGGGATGCAGAGTCCCTGACTGCGACCGGGCCCTGGAGGTCTATATATATATATATATATACAGTATATGTAAATGTGTGTGTATATATATATATATATATATATATATATATATATATATATAAATCACACATACTATGGGTCCTTATGAATGTCTGTGACCTGAGGGGGGGGGGCACTGGGGCCCTGGAGTTTCTAGTTACGCCTGTGTTTGAGTCTCCACAGTTATTACAAAGCGCTGAACAGTCCGGCATACTGAGGGATTGTTTGATTTTAGGATTTCGTCCCTGTCCTACAACAGCTTCTCATTTATGGTAGTCGCTATTTGCAGTGTGAAACCAGGGACTACCCCGACCGTGGGCTTGCAGACTTTGTCTTACCACACCCGTGGTTATTGCTTAACTATCATTTCAACAAATACTACTGTCACACCGATTCAATTTCATTTTTTATTTTGCGTGATGTTTTCATACATTACTTCTAATTTCTTTTTTATTTGGGTAACAAGAACAGTGCCAAGCCCTGAAAGGGTTAAAAGCTGCCCAAATGAGACAGGCTTTTGGAGCAGAGGAGCCAGAAGTGATGGCTATCATACTTTGCTATTTTTTATTTTTAGTAAGAGATGGAAACAATAAAGGTACATGATAGACCATTTAGTACTTTGCTATTACTTTGTCCCTAACCTTGAATGTCAGAGAGAGAGTATAACACCTACAAATGTTCTATACGTTGTTGGTAACCAAGATGAGAACAGCCAGCCATAGTGTACTCTGACTGCACTCACGCTGTGTTATGTGCATGCTTGTTCCAATCTGCTATCCTCATGAGAAACAAGGCTATTCTGTAATACCTGAAACTAGGGGCTCCCAAACCACCCCAATCTTTTGCTCTGTAAATTGTCATCTTTGAAATTCTAGGTAGGCGGTGTTGCCAAATTTATGAATTGATTGTATTTTGTAGCTTATTAAAGGGACAGTCTAGTCAAAATTAAACTTTCATGACTCAGAGAGGACATCATTTTATACAACTTTCCAGTTTACTTTTATCATCAAATTTGCTTTGTTCTCTTGGTATTTTTAGTTGAAAGCTAAACCTACACAGTAGGCTCATATGCAAATTTCTAAGCCATTGAAGGCCGCCTCTTATCTGATTGCATTTGACAGCTAGATGGCGTTAGTTTATGTGTGCCCTATAGATAACATTGTGCTCACACCCATTACTTATGAAAGGGCACTGATTGGCTAAAATGCAAGTCTGTCAAAAGAACTGAAATATTGGGGCAGTCTGCAGAGGCTTAGATACAAGGTAATCACAGTGCTAAATAGTACATTAACATAACTCCATCGGAGTGAGCACAAAGTTATCTATATGGCCCACACGAAATAGCACTGTGTAGCTGTAATAAACTTTCAAAAAGAGGTGGCCTTTAAGAGCTTTGAAATTATTAAATTAGCGTATGAGCATAGGTTTAGCTTTCAACAAAAAAACCAAGAGAACAAAGCAAACTAGATGATAAAAGTAAATTAGAAAGTTGTATAAAATTGCATGCCCTATCTGACTCATGAAAGTTTAATTTTGACTAGACTGTCCCTTTAACTATCTTCCAGTGTATGTTTGTTGTGTTTCCTAAGTGAGGATTACGGGTTGACAAGTCAGCTGGGCAGCTATGAAGTCCCAAGCCTGTGCGTTTAGCACCTGTGTGTACTCCATTACATGCAAGTGCGCTGTACCATCTTTTAATATTAAATTCACAGACTATACTTGGGTATGTGGCGCCCCTGTCTTTTTCAGTGTGGACTTTGAGGAGAGGAGCTATCTCTCATTACAGGGAACTGCCTGGGTTGGTCACATTACAGAATACCACATAAAAATCCACAGTATGCCTTTTCCTGAAATTGGATTGCATGTTTAATTTGATTGAGGGAACATTGGTTTTAACTACATTTTGGGACTTTATGAAGGAGGGCAACCCCTATTATCTGGTACATATACTGCTTGGGTAGCAGCATGGTAGGGCTTTAAAGAAGAAGCAAAACTGCTGGTAACACTGACGTGTCCAACTCTAGGGGGCGCAATAGTACAATGGTGTGGTGTTAAAAATACTAACATCTATAATCGCATAGGAATATATAAACAAATGTAAAACAACAAATATGTAGTATCAAAGATCTTATCTGAGTCCATATAGAAGAATGCAAGACAGTTCAAATGTCCGGATAGACTTTGATAATGGTAGGTGTAATCCCAGGTGGTAAAAGCCTCAGTGTGTGGTCCAGGCTGCTCCACTCAAAAGTATAAAATGAATCCAGGCATCTGTGGAAAAAAAAATCTCAAAAGCGGGCGCCTCCTAGTGTGGTACTGTGGTTGTAACATATATCAGGTGTGTGTTGTGATAATACTCACAAGGAGAGCAGCAGCAATTGTGCTAAGTGGCGCAGTCTGGGAACTCTGTGTCTCAGCAAACTGATCCTTGGTAGGGATGTAGAAACTCAGGTATCCAGGAAGAGCAAAAAACAAGCGCAGGCTTCCAAAAGGTGCAGTATATTTTTTATTAAAAACAGAATAAAAGGGGGGGGCGGAGCAAGCCTGGGTACTGAGAGGTCGCGTTTTATTTCAGCTCTACTGATATGGCATACAATCTCACTTTTTTGACCCTTCAGCCCAGTTTAAATCCATATCTTAGGTACATCTAACCCCTGAGAGGAAGAAAGGGAAACATAGACCACCGGATAGTAATTTTAAAGAAGAGAGAGTTGATGTTTTTGTGGCCTGACTAATGCTGAGACAGCCTAGGAGCGGCCATTTTCTCATCTGTGTAAGCGCTTCCTAGTGAATCAAGAGGCCTTGTTTACATAACGTATGTGATCGGCCACACAGGATAGAAGAGAGTGCCACCGTGGTGATAGCATGGCTACCTGCAGCGTTGAACTAACAACCGCTATCTCCCACCTACTAAATGCCCACTTTAGCCGCCTTTCAGACTGCCTCGCATCGGAGTGGGGCTCCATATACAAGCGGATGCCCCACAATGGAATAGACTTACGCTTGGTGGAGGTGGCAGATCTTGGGCAGGAGGCTATAGACGATGATAGATGCGGACAGGCAGAGGTAAATAATATAACAATTAAGGATCCGGCAATAACCGGAACACATTACAACCAGGGCGATCTCCCTGAAGGGATGGGCTCCTTGCATAGTTTACCTCCTGTGATAGAAGAGGAGAGGGCGACATCTGTGGTGAGATGGCTGATCACTGAGGAGCCGGTGGGGCTGCCCGCTGCAACTTGTGAGCAGATCTATGTCTATGCAATGCGGCCAGCTCACCGATCATCTCAGGCACTAGCGACGGAAGAAAGCCCTCAAGGTCCGGTAACTATTCCTTTGAGACTTGTACACTATTCAATTTCTCCCAGCCACAGAGCGCCCACTTTGTATCTCCCAGAAGCGGACATTAACCACCTTAGGAGCAGAAGTGAGAATTTATTCTGCTTGCTGGTGTGGTCCTCTGCTTCCCATGTACTTCAAAAAGAAGGAGTCGGTTAAAAACAGGAAGACTCAAATCTGTCTGGTGCTTTAGACAGGCCTTAAGCGACATTATGGACACTTAATATGGACAATACGTGAACTTACCAATCAACAGTTGTGCCTGGTCAAGTAGGTCTTTGAATCGGCTGACTTTTGACACACATGACATTTAAAGGTTACACGATATGTTGGGATTTCGGTAACATAACCCTTAACTATTTACTATTTAGTTTTAGAAACTTAAATTTTCTTACTCTCCAACTTTATATTTCATTCCGGTTCAATAAGTGTCTGAAGCCTAATTTATTTTATATTATATGTCTAACATTAATAATGCCTTCAGGAGTTTCTATACCCAGTTTCACAGGTTGTTGGACCCTTGCATTAGTTTAAAATTGTGATGTAAGGAGATTGGAGATGACTGGCTTAATACATTATGGTACTATTTAAGTTATCTTTATGGGGATAAAATTAGGATACTGCTATAGTCTTTTTTAAAATCCCAGTTAGCCTCCTCTGATTTAAAGCTCAATAAGCATATCTTTGAAGCAAGACAGTCTGTATTATGCTGTTAAAAGGCTAAAACTACAATTTAAGGGGTGAGAACATCTAGTACTTTACTGTTAAGATTTATAAGTATTCTTGCTGGGTATAGGGCCCATACCCAGGGGAGAAGATGTAAGACAGCCCAGTTATAGAAATGCAGATCCTTTTGTTACAATAGAATTGATATGCTTGCACTTAGGTCCTTAATTCAGTCAGTCTTAAAGACAGATACAGCATTCTTTAACCCCTATTTAGTAATTGCATTATCCACTTATAATCCTACTACTCCATATGACTATTATAGGCCTGTGCACATATATATTCATATATATATTTATAAAAGGGGAAAATGTGTACAGGAGTATCTTAAGCGAGAGTTTTAGCATCTTCCCATCCCTATTTAACAAATGCTCCGTTTAGGGAGAGAAAAAAAAATAAAAAAAAAATAAAAAATAAAAAAAAAATCTTGCATTATTTCAAAACTTTAAAGTATCTATAAGGTTTTATAGAGCAGGCTGGTCCTGCAATGTTAATATCTGGCATTATTTCCTCTCTCACTATATCTTAAATAAGTTATGAAAATTACACCACATTTCTAAATTTGGATATTTCGGTCCTACCCTGTTAGATATCTCGTAGACATAACATGCAATCAGCACTTTTTACTCCTGTACTTGCTAGTAATTCAGTTGCTCTTGCACATCTCCACATAGTTAGGTTGTTAGAATATGCTAGTTCTAATTCACCTTGCAATTGTTTCCCTTATTCCTCAATGAAGGCATAGTATTTCCCCTTCTCTTCGAGGAGGGGCTGCATATCTTACTATAACTAAGTAACTACTTAACCCCCCTCCCCCCCCCCGCACATACTAATACACCTCCTACTTTTGGAGGGTTAACTACACGGCTTATCTTGCCTATGCCGCACCTTAACTACTCATACCAATATACCGTGTTATTTACACTGCACAATTATATTTTTACTTTTATTATCATTTACAACACTACTTGTTAAAATGCCCTCAGTTTACAGGCCCAAAAGGGACTGCTAAAATCGCTCACTTTAATTTTAGTTTATACCAAGAGGAAAGAGAAAGAGAGGTTTCAGTTTTTCCTATAAGATTGTTGATATGAAGAATTTTATCTTTCTCTCCCTACAGAAGTTGTTCAATTAACATGTGATATTTAAGTTCATTTCGCAAAATGTTATAAAAATGAGGTTTATGGTTGAGATCCATATGTGGTCTCATATATTTATAATTTCCTTCTCTAGCTTTAATATTACCTTTTTATTATAGAGGTCCAAGAGCGACCTATGGTGTCATTTAGAAGGTTTTCAGATGTTTGGCATCCTATTTTCTTAATGTCTATACGATTTGTAAAATGTTGGTTTTATATCTTGCGCCTTTTTTAAAGCTGAAGTTTTTTTTCATATGATGTAAGAATTGTTTTTACGATGCTGTATGCCTTTAAGTGAACCTCAAATAAAAATATTTTAAAAAAAAAAAAAAAACAGAATAAAAAACTAAGGGTGTGTACATTCACCCAAAGTGTATAAAAACAATGCAAACAACAGATTGCAACGCGTTTCGTAGTTGTGCTAGCTGTTTCATCAGGCATCTGTTTACAGACTGGAAGCTCTGGCTTTTAAACATCTACTAACCAATCCCAACCCTTGAACAAACACAACCCATTACCTGTCTGTACAGGTGCAAGTAATTGACAATCATTCACTAACCCATGTGTGTTTACAAAGTGGCAAAACGATTGAAATGTTAACATCCATCCACTAACATATAAAGATTTAATACATCTAAGATTAACATTGACCGTATTCGTCTAAATGTAAAACACTTTAGATATAGATTGTGTAGATGGTCTATGGTAATATAACCAATTTCCAATGGTGTAACAATCGTTATAAGACACTATCTTGTCCACACAAATAAATTCATGCATCATTACAAGAGAGAGACCCATATATAGTATATATAGATCCCTATATTCCCCCTCCTTGTATTCACCAATGGGGCTCCGCATGTATATTTATTGTACAGAAATCGTAAAAATGTAAACCCAAAGTATTCCCTAAATGATTCTTACTGTGAGAGACCCAGCCGATGATAATGTGATTGTTAAAAAATACTTTAATATACAATCTAAATGAAAGACTCGCTCGTGTGTTTACACCGTATGCGTCACTGGGGGCGTGACACATACGTCATTAGGGGTGTGTGGAAAATTGGGCTGTTTGCAGGATGTGACAGGAACATGCCCCTATAACAAGGCAAGTTCCTGGAAGATGGGAGTAGTCAGCTGCTACCAGTAGCGGTGATGTTAAATTCCTTACACATACACTATCTTGTTGTCAATAATAATATACACAATAATTGTCTAGAAAAACTCTTATATAATGTTGACTATAACTGTGAAATATGAAAATAAAATAAAGAGAAGGTATATAAATTATTAGAACAATCCTCAGTCTATTGTGTACACTGTGAAATATGAAATGTGACTGTCTAATGGTATATTTGTAGTGACCTATAAATTAAATTGTATATCTACATATCTAACCATATATAGTGATAAGGGAATAAATGTCTAAATAAATATTAAACCATCTGTTATCTGATGGATCAAAAAAACATTGTGCTGTGACTTTATCTACTAATGGGGGGGTGTATATTAAAATCAATATTAAAGGGACAGTAAACACCAGCATTTTTGTTGTTTAAAAATGTAGATAATCCCTTTATTACCCATTCCCCAGTTTTGCATAACCAACACAGTGATAATAATATACTTTTTACCTCTGTGATTACCTTGTATCTATGCCTCTGCAAACTGCCCCCTTATTTCAGTTCTTTTGACAGACTTGCATTTTTAGCCAATCAGTGCTGACTTCCTAGGAGCTTCACATGCCTGAGCTCAAAGTTATCGATATGAAACACATGAACTAATGCCCTCTAGTGGTTAAAGACTGTCAAAATGCTTTCAGATTAGAGGCGGCCTTCAAGGTCTAAGAAATTAGCATATGAACCTCCTAGGTTTAGCTTTCATTTAAGAATACCAAGAGAACAAAGCAAAATTGGTGATAAAAGTAAATTGGAAAGTTGTTTAAAATGACATACCCTATTTAAATCATGAACTTTTTTTTTAACTTGACTGTCCCTTTAACATACTGATAATGACTAAGTGATAGGTCAAAAGGATAATTGCGAGGAATTTATGTGAATTATACCATGTCGTCTGTGTTTAAATCGGACCAATGTTATATGTATAACAATGTGCGGATCTATAAACTTATAGATGTCAGAGTAAAAGTAAATGAGATGAAACTATGTGTTTATATTCTGGATACTTCTATTATATGGTGAAAGAACACAGTGCTAAAGATAGTATGTAAATCTGGGATATTATGGAGCCTATCAAGGAGTAGCCTAATATCAGCTCAAAACTGTGGGAGGGGAAGTCATCTATATTCCTAAAAAAATTAAATATGATAAATAGGTGACTATTGATGTGAGATAATGATAAAATGATGCTAAGGCAAAGGACTATGGTGAAACTAATCAAGGAAAGTGATGGGAAGGGGATACAAGTCTTAGAAAGACAGACTGTAGTATATATTCATTGTTAGGAGTGACAAAAATGCTGTACTTCCTATGGCTTGATAATAGGATGGCAAGCTTTGTGCATGATATTATGAGGGACATGGGTGAGTACAATGGTGGAATTACAGATACAAAGAATAGATACGAGAGGATTATTCCTCCCTAGGACAAGTTATTACTAAAAAGCTGCCATGTCAATATTTTCATTTAATCCCTCCGGAAATAGACTGCCAAACTTAAAAATCCAGTAGGTCTTTCTTTGGCGGAGTCTCGTATACCTATTGGAACCCTTAAAGTTTATAGATTCACCCATTGTTATACATATAACATTGGTCCAATTTAAACACAGTCATCATGGTATAATTCACATAACGTCCTTGCAATTACCCTTTTGACCTATCACTTAGTCGTTATCAGTATGTTAATATTGATTTTAATATACACCCCCATTAGTAGATAAAGTCACAGCACACAATGGTTTTTTGATCCATCAGATAACAGATGGTTTAATATTAATGTATTTAGACATTTATTCCCTTATCACTATATATGGTTAGATATGTAGATATACAATTTAATTTATAGGTCACTATAATTCCCAAGCATCACCTCACTTAGTTATCACTTTTTATATACATACAAGAACTCTTATCATCAATGGCCCTTGAGTTTCTCATTTATTATAGTTATATTATTCTGAAATTATTTTATCAATTGCACACGTTCATATACCATTAGACAGTCACAGTTCATATTTCACAGTGTACACAATAGACAGAGGATTGTTATAATAATTTATATACCTTCTCTATTTTATTTTCATATTTCACAGTTATAGTCAACATTATACAAGATAGTTTTTCTAGACAATTATTGTGTATATCATTAGTATTGACAACAAGATAGTGTATGTGTAAGGAATTTAACATTACCGCTATTGGTAGCGGCTGACTACTCTCCCCTTCCAGGAACTTGCCTTGTTATAGGGGCACATTCCTGTCACATGCCGCAAACAACCCAATTTTCCACACACACCCCTAATGACGTGCATTATACACACCCTTTATGACGTATGCGTCATGCCCCCAGTGACGCATACGGTGTAAACACACGAGCAAGTCTTTCATTTAGATTGTATAGTAAAATATTTCTTAACAATCACATTATCATCGGCTGAGTCTCTCACAGTAAGAATCATTTAGGGACTACTTTGGGTGTACAATTTCTGTACAATTTATATACATGCGGAGCACCATTGGTGAGTACAAGGGGGGAATATAGGGATCTATATATGGGTCTCTCTTGTAATGATGTATGACTTTATTTGTGTGAACAAGACATATAGTGTCTTATAACGATTGATACACCATTGGAATTGGTTTTATTACCATAGACCATCTACACAGAAATGTACAGGTATACCTCACTTTACAGCATTTCGCTAATACAGCGCTTTGTGGAGCTGAAGTTCAACCTCCAAGGATTTTAAAACAGTGCTGTAATCTTTGTGAGATTGCGAGAAAAGTGACTGGCACCATTTTGTTATGCGCCGTTCACTCTGTTTACAGCATTACAGTGCAATCTGTGTCTCAGTGCTAAAGTTTGGCAAGTTTTACTACAGTAGTTGTCACTATTTTACAGGTACAGCATTTATTGAAGTTGCACCCCTAATATATGTTGGTTCACACATGTTTTATCTTAGTTCACACATGTTTTCAAGTTTTTAATCACACTGGCAAGTGACAAGAAAGCTAAAACCGCCTTGTTTCACTTTAAGGCGATTTTCACTTTACAGCGGGGCTCCGGTCCCTAACCTGCTGTATGAGCGGGGTATACCTGTACATCTAAAGTGTTTAACATTTAGACGAATACGGTCAATGTTAATCTTAGATGTATTAAATCTTTATATGTTAGTGGGTGGATGTTAACATTTCAATCAATTGTTTTGCCACTTTGTAAACACACATGGGTTAGTGAATGATTGTCAATTACTTGCACCTGTACAGACAGGTAATGGGTTGTGTTTGTTCAAGGGTTGGGATTGGTTAGTAGATGTTTAAAAGCCAGAGCTTCCAGTCTGTAAACAGATGCCTGATGAAACAGCTAGCACAGCTGAGAAACGCGTTGCAATCTGTTGTTTGCATTGTTTTTATACACTTTGGGTGACTGTACACACCCTTAGTTTTTATTCTGTTTTTAATAAAGAATATACTGCACCTTTTGGAAGCCTGAACTTGTTTTTGCTCTTCCTGGATACCTGAGTTTCTACATCCCTACCAAGGATCAGTTTGCTGGGACACAGAGTTCCCAGACTGCGCCACTTAGCACAATTGCTGCTGCTCTCTTTGTGAGTATTATCACAACACACACCTGATATCTGTTACAACCACAGTACCACACTAGGAGGCGCCCTCTTTTTGTGATTTTTTTTTTTTTTTACAGATGCCTGGTAGGGTTTTAAGTATATTCTTAGTCGTGGTAGTTCATTAATTTTTAAAATTTGAAAATGACCCTGCCAGGAAACAGAATTTATGCTTACCTGATAAATTACTTTCTCCAACGGTGTGTCCGGTCCACGGCGTCATCCATTACTTGTGGGATATTCTCCTCCCCTACAGGGAAAGGCAAAGAGAGCACACAGCAAGAGCTGTCCATATAGCTCCCCCTCTGGCTCTGCCCCCCAGTCATTCGACCGACGGTTAGGAGAAAAAGGAGAAACCATAGGGTGCTGTGGTGACTGTAGTGTATAAAGAAAAAATGTTCAAACCTGATTAAAAAACCAGGGCGGGCCGTGGACCAGACACACCGTTGGAGAAAGTAATTTATCAGGTAAGCATAAATTCTGTTTTCTCCAACATTGGTGTGTCCGGTCCACGGCGTCATCCATTACTTGTGGGAACCAATACCAAAGCTTTAGGACACGGATGAAGGGAGGGAGCAAATCAGGTTACCTAAACAGAAGGCACCACGGCTTGCAAAACCTTTCTCCCAAAAACAGCCTCCGAAGAAGCAAAAATATCAAATTTGTAAAATTTGGCAAAAGTGTGCAGAGAAGACCAAGTCGCTGCCTTACATATCTGATTAACAGAAGCCTCGTTCTTGAAGGCCCATGTGGAAGCCACAGCCCTAGTGGAGTGAGCTGTGATTCGTTCAGGAGGCTGCCGTCCGGCAGTCTCATAAGCCAATCGGATAATGCTTTTCAGCCAGAAAGAAAGAGAGGTAGCAATAGCTTTTTGTCCTCTCCTCTTACCAGAGTAAACGACAAACAATGATGAGGTTTGTCTAAAATTCTTTGTTGCTTCTAAATAGAACTTTAAAGCACGGATTACATCTAAATTGTGTAACAAACGTTCCTTCTTTGAAACTGGATTCGGGCACAGAGAAGGAACAACTATTTCCTGGTTAATATTCTTGTTGGAAACAACTTTTGGAAGAAAACCAGGCTTGGTACGCAAAATAACCTTATCTGAATGGAACACCAGATAGGGTGGATCACACTGCAAAGCAGATAATCCAGAAACTCTTCTAGCAAAAGAAATAGCAACCAAAAACAGAACTTTCCAAGATAGCAACTTGATATCTATGGAATGTAAGGGTTCAAACGGAACCCCCTGAAGAACTGAAAGAACTAAATTTAGACTCCAAGGAGGAGTCAAGGGTCTGTAAACAGGTTTGATTCTGACCAAAGCCTGTACAAAAGCTTGTACCTCTGGCACAGCTTCCAGTCGTTTGTATAACAAGACAGATAAAGCAGAAATCTGTCCTTTTAGAGAACTCGCTGACAATCCCTTATCCAAACCTTCTTGGAGCTTTTCCATATTTTATGGTAAATCTTTCTAAACACAGGTTTTCTGGATCTATCACTGAATCTGAAAACCCACGCTTGGATAAAATCAAACGTTCAATTTCCAAGCAGTCAGCTGCAGAGAAATTAGATTTGGATGTTCGAATGGACCTTGTACTAGAAGATCCTGTCTCAAAGGTAGCTTCCATGGTGGAGCCGATGACATATTCACCAGGCCTTCTCCTGTCTGATCCTGGCTACAAGCCTGGGAAGGAGAGGGAACGGTGGAAACGCATAAGCTAGGTTGAACGACCAAGGCGCCACTAATGCATCCACTAGAGTGGCCTTGGGATCCCTGGATCTGGACCCGTAGCAAGGAACCTTGAAGTTCTGATGAGACGCCATCAGATCCATGTCTGGAATGCCCCATAATTGAGTCAACTGGGCAAACACCTCCGGGTGGAGTTCCCACTCCCCCGGATAGAAAATCTGACGACTCAGATAATCCGCCTCCCAGTTGTCTACTCCTAGGATGTGGATTGCAGATAGGTGGCAGGAGTGATCCTCCGCCCATTTGATTATCTTGGATACCTCTCTCATCGCCAAGGAACTCCTTGTTCCTCCCTGATGGTTGATGTAAGCTACAGTCGTCATGTTATCTGACTGGAATCTTATGGATGAGGCCAAGCCCGGAGAGCATTGAATATCGCTCTCAGTTCCAGGATGTTGATCAGGAGAAGAGACTCTTCCCGAGACCATAAACCCTGAGTTTTCAGGGAATCCCAGACCGCGCCCCAGCCTGATAGACTGGCGTCGGTCGTGACAATGACCCACTTTGGTCTGCAGAAACTCATTCCCTGAGACAGGTGATCCTGTCTACTGGAGCATGCACAGTTGTAATGGTCTTAGATGAATTCGAGCAAAAGGAACTATGTCCATTGCTGCAACCATCAACCCTACTACTTCCATGCACTGAGCTATGGAAGGCTGCAGAACAGAGAGAAGAACTTGACAAGCGTTTAGAAGCTTTGACTTTCTGACTTCTGTCAGGAAGATCTTCATTTCAAAAGAATCTATTATTGTTCCCAAAAAGGGAACTCTTGTCGACGGAGACAGGGAACTCTTTTCTACGTTCACCTTCCACCTGTGAGATCTGAGAAAGGCTAGAACAATGTCTGTATGAGCCTTTGCCTTGGAAAGAGACGACGCTTGAATTAGAATGTCGTCCAGATAAGGTGCCACTGCAATGCCCCTTGGTCTTAGAACCGCTAGAAGGGACCCGAGCACCTTTGTGAAAGTTCTGGGAGCAGTGGCTAGTCCGAATGGGAGAGCCACGAACTGATAATGTTTGTCCAGAAAGGCGAACCTTAGGAACTGATGATGATCTTTGTGGATAGGAATATGTAGATACGCATCCTTTAAATCCACGGTAGTCATATATTGACCCTCCTGGATTGTAGGTAAAATTGTTCGAATGGTTTCCATTTTGAACGATAGAACTCTGAGAAATTTGTTTAGAATTTTTAAATCCAGAATTGGTCTGAAAGTTCCCTCTTCTTTGGGAACTACAAACAGATTTGAGTAAAAACCCCTGACCTTGTTCCACAGTTGGAACTGGGTGTATCACTCCCATCTTTAACAGGTCTTCTACACAATGTAAGAATGCCTGTCTACTTATTTGGTTTGAAGATAAGTGAGAAATGTGGAACCTTCCCCTTGTGGGTAGTTCCTTGAATTCTAGAAGATAACCCTGAGAGACTATTTCTAGTGTCCAGGGATCCTGAACATCTCTTGCCCAAGCCTGAGCAAAGAGAGAGAGTCTGTCCCCTACTAGATCCGGTCCCGGATCGGGGGCTACCCCCCTTCATGCTGTCTTGGTAGCAGCAGCAGGCTTCTTGGCCTGTTTACCCTTATTCCAGCCTTGCATTGGTTTCCAAGCTGGTTTAGTCTGGGAAGCGTTACCCTCTTGTCTAGAGGCTGCCGAGTTAGAAGCCGGTCCGTTCCTGAAATTGCGAAAGGAACGAAAATTGGACTTATTCTTAGCCTTGAAAGGCCTATCCTGTGGGAGGGCATGGCCCTTTCCCCCAGTGATGTCTGAAATAATTTCTTTCAATTCTGGCCCAAAAAGGGTCTTACCTTTGAAAGGGATATTAAGCAATTTTGTCTTGGAAGATACATCCGCCGACCAAGACTTTAGCCAGAGCGCTCTGCGCGCCACAATTGCAAACCCTGAATTTTTCGCCGCTAATCTCGCTAACTGCAAAGCGGCGTCTAAAATAAAGGAATTAGCTAACTTAAGTGCGTGAATTCTGTCCATGACTTCCTCATACGGAGTCTCCCTACTGAGCGACTTTTCCAGTTCCTCGAACCAGAACCACGCCGCTGTAGTGACAGGAATAATGCACGAAATAGGTTGAAGGAGGTAACCTTGCTGTACAAAAATCTTTTTAAGCAAACCCTCCAATTTTTTATCCATAGGATCTTTGAAAACACAATTGTCCTCAATGGGAATGGTCGTGCGTTTGGCTAGTGTAGAAACCGCCCCCTCGACCTTAGGGACTGTTTGCCATATGTCCTTCCTGGGGTCGACCATAGGGAACAATTTCTTAAATATAGGAGGAGGGACAAAAGGTATGCCTGGCTTCTCCCACTCCTTATTCACTATGTCCGCCACCCGTTTAGGTATCGGAAAGGCATCAGGGTGCACCGGGACCTCTAGGAACTTGTCCATCTTGCACAAGTTTTCTGGGATGACCAGATTGTCACAATCATCCAGAGTAGATAGCACCTCCTTAAGTAATGCGCGGAGATGCTCTGATTTAAATGTCACATCATCAGGTTCTGCCTGCTGAGAAATTCTTCCTGTATCAGAAATTTCTCCATCTGAGAAACCCTCCCTCACTGCCACTTCAGACTGGTGTG
The DNA here is from genome assembly GCF_027579735.1 of Bombina bombina. NCBI lineage: Eukaryota > Metazoa > Chordata > Amphibia > Anura > Bombinatoridae > Bombina > Bombina bombina. Next base: position 1,520,191,625 of record NC_069499.1, on the reverse strand, counting down.
AGGGTATGACAGAAAAATTATCATCAGCGCCCTCCTGCTCTACAGTGTTTAAAACAGAGCAATCGCGCTTTCTCTGAAATGCTGGCATTTTGGATAAAATATTAGCTATGGAGTTATCCATTACTGCCGTCAATTGTTGCATAGTAACAAGCATTGGCGCGCTAGAAGTACTAGGGGTCGCCTGCGCGGGCATAACTGGTATAGACACAGAAGGAGAAGATGTAGAACTCTCTCTACTTCCTTCATCTGAGGAATCATCCTGGGCAACCTTACTATTTGTGACAATACTGTCCTTACTGTGTTTGGACGCTATGGCACAATTATCACATATATTTGAAGGGGGAACCACATTGGCTTCCATACATACAGAACATGATCTATCAGAAGGTACAGACATGTTAAACAGGCTTAAACTGGTTAATAAAGTACAAAAACCGTTTTAAAACAAAACCGTTACTGTCTCTTTAAATGTTAAACAGGGCACACTTTATTACTGAATATGTGAAAAACTATGAAGGAATTATCCAATCTTTACCAAATTTTCACCACAGTGTCTTAATGCATTCAAAGTATTGCACCCCAATTTTCAAGCTGTTAACCCTTAAAATGTGGAAACCGGAGCCGTTTGCAATTTTAACCCCACTACAGTCCCAGCCACAGCCTTTGTTGTGACTTCAACTATTCCAGGGGGGTATTTCAAGCCTTCTAGGAACTTTTTCAGTGGACACCAGACCCTCTCACATGCATCTGCATGCACTGTACTTAAAAGAAACTGTGCAAAAATGGCGCGAAAATGAGGCTCTGCCTAATACAGTGAAAGGCCCTTCCTGACTGGGAAGGTGTCTTAACTAGTGCCTGGCGATAAAAAACATTCCCCAAATAATAAAAGTGTGAAATCCACTTCAAACTTTAAATAAAAACTTAAATAAACAATCGATTTAGCCCTTAAGAGTGTCCACCAGTTAATAGCCCATAATAAGCCCTTTATTCTTTCTAAGTCTAAGAAAATGGCTTACCGATCCCCATGAGGGAAAAATGACAGCCTTCCAGCATTACACAGTCTTGTTAGAAAATGGCTAGTCATACCTTGAGCAGAAAAGTCTGCAAACTGTTCCCCCCAACTGAAGTTCTCTCATCTCAACAGTCCTGTGTGGGAACAGCAACCGATTTTAGTTACTGCTGCTAAAATCATACTCCTCTTTTAAACAGAACTCTTCATCTCTTTCTGTTTCAGAGTAAATAGTACATACCAGCACTATTTTAAAATAAACTCTTGATAGAAGAAATAAAAAACTACAACTAACACCACAAACTCCTCACCATCCCCGTGGAGATGCTACTTGTTCAGAGCGGCAAGGAGAATGACTGGGGGGCAGAGCCAGAGGGGGAGCTATATGGACAGCTCTTGCTGTGTGCTCTCCTTGCCTTTCCCTGTAGGGGAGGAGAATATCCCACAAGTAATGGATGACGCCGTGGACCGGACACACCAATGTTGGAGAAATAATGTTTTATTGGCTTGTAGAAACATTCCAAATCTGTTTAAAAAGTTTTCCCACAAACATTACAGATAACCAATGGGAGTGAGGTAAATCCTCAAGTATTTAAAAGACCAATAAATACTGTAGATTTGCATAATCAACAAATGCATGATAAAAAGACAATGCAACAGCACTTAGTCTGAAAATTTTCAGTTATGTCTATTTCTACTCCTCCTGTCATCAGCCAATTACAAATACATAAATGGATATTCTGTGAATTCTTGCACATGCTCAGTAGGAGCTGGTGACTTATAAAGTGTAAATATAAAAAGACTGTGCATATAAAGTAAATTGCAAAGTAATTTAAAAATGACATGCTCGATCTGAATCATTAAAGTTTAATTTTGACTTAAATGTCCCTAAAGAATTTTTTTTTATTTGTAAGACTGAAACATTGACAATTATAGACTTGGATTTATTAATAAAGCAGAGGGAATAAGCAATTACTTTTTTTTTTTTTTCTTGCTCAATCCCATGATAAGAGAGTTAGCCCCTTTGTTGCGTCTCATTTGCTTTATGCAGATGTAGGATGCCATTATGTAACGCTATCAAACATTTTTGCATAAGATAATCCGATTATATAAAAAAATATATCACTATGTTATCTGCACAGACACTTTTCATTATTAATAAGAACCTGATCATGTTTTCCACACTCTCTCATCAGATAAAGTTGACAAGATTAGGTAGCACTGTGTTTATCAAGTTTGCAAATAGATAAACTGATTTTGCTATCCAATTTGGGAAATATCAATATGTGAGGTAACTTGTCCACTAACACCTTACTGAAATAGCAAAATTGCAAATGGTGGTATAAAGGCTATTTGTCTTTTAATAAGGTCTTGTGATTTAATCACATTCCAACACGTGCAAAGGTAATTGGTTCCTATTTTTTTTTTAAGGTTTCTAACCTGTATACTGCAGAGAGAGCCACTTCCCCAATAAGTTAGCAAAAGAGCAATGTAATGATATTAAAAAGGTCAAGACCAGGAAGAGAATTTTAAAAGATCAAAATATCATACAGAAGTGTAAGCAATATAATACCACTTGGAAACTGCAAATAGGACAGTGCCCGAAAGTTAAAGGTACATTAAACACCTTATGTGTAAAACATTGGGCCCCATTTATCAGGCTGTAAAAGTGGCCAATAATTGCCTAAACCAGCTATATGATTTTCTGCATTTTAAATATATAGGTCAGAGGTCGACAAATCTGTTTAAAATTTAGGAAACAGACAGTGGTATTTGTATATAGATATATGGAGAATAACCCAAAAAGTTAGGAGCCAGGGGGTATAATTCTAGGAGCCAGTGGCTCCCTGGGTTTGTCAAGCCCTGGTGGTCTAGGTTACAGAATTGATTTGCCTCTGAGACTTTTCAAGCTGTTAACCCTTAAAATTTCTTTATACAAAAAAAGTGTTTAATGTTCTTTAATGAGTAGGTCAAGAGGAAGCTGAAAAGGGAGGCTGCCACTATGCCAACAGCTGCAAGAGACATAATGCCCTACATATTACAATGATGTTAGTGTACTCCTCAAGAGTTACCTGCAAGAAAGAAGCCATTTTTTCCAAACCAAGAACACCCAAACATTTAGAAAAAGCTCAGCTCCCAAAATAACGTATGGTTAATGTCTTATGGTCTCATGAGCTCAGGTAGAACCATATGTCATTAGTAAAAAAAAATTACTATCAGCACTGAGCTTGCTATAGGCCAGAGGCAGCAAAACAATAGATGCTTTACTACAGAAATATATAAAATTAGCCAGAAATGACATACAGGCAGGTAGAGCCAGCAGGTACAAACTTAGTATTGACTGCTGGATAGGACCAAAGGTCAAGTACAACAGACTAGGCCAGTATCACTACTGAGGGTAGCACTTCCAAGAGTATATACATATCCCTTTAAACAAGAATATGATCCCAAAAAAAATAAGTAGGAGGGGGGGACTTGTAACAGATATGGAAAGCAGGCAAATGTATAAAGAGCTTACAATCAATAGTCCTAGTCACATATAAAGGGCCCATACATAAAATGATACAATAAAGCACACTTTATGGTTTAATGGTCGACCAAATAATGACCCATACTATATGAATGGGAGTCAGGGTGCAAGCCTGATCATAAGCACACAAGCCCTACCTAGGTTTAGTTTTCAACAAAAAAATACCAAGAGAACAAAGCAAATTTGATGATAAAAGTAAATGGGAAAGTTGTTTAAAATTGCATGCCCTATCTGAATCATTAAACTTTATTTGTTATTCATAATGCATTGAGTTATTGTGGTAAATTCTATGTGAACCTTGGCCAGCCAAGGCAATTAGCTGAAGTTCTAATTAAAATAAGCATTTTGATAAATAAAATCACTTTTAATTTAACTCTTGAGTAAGAGTATCATTTGTAAAGCTACTTCATGAGCATAGATTCAAGAACATACTCAAAGTGTAAAGAACTATTTGTAGCCTGAACGTAATGATCTTCTGCCTCTAATGGTTGTTATAAGCATACAAGGCTACTATGTGGTTTTGTACCTAAAATGGCTTCCAAGTGTTCTCACCACACATTGTTATCAACGTAAGCATAGTTTCTTTTACAATATGTAATATTTAATACAAAGTTCCGTAACTTTATATAAAATAAGTTGAATTTACATTTAAATATAAAATATTGAACTAGGTGCCTTGTCACAATCAAGTCATTTTATGTAGATATAAAGAATCCACGAGGTCAGAGCAGCAGTCTTTTAGTCTCTTGAGAGAAAAGGAGGAAATAGTTCAGTTGTACCCAGGAACAGGCAATTTCTGACCCTCCTTGGCTTCAAAGAATGTATATGACAGAGTGATTGTGTCCACTTTGGCCATCCGAGGATCTTCTGCAAACTCGGGGTCTATGAAGAAGAATACGGGCATGTCTACTTCTTCATGAGGATTGAGCCTTTGTTCTTCAAAACAAAAGCACTGCAAAAAAGAAACGTTTAATATTTAGCAAATGTAAAAATATTTAAAAAATAATAACTGAAAGGGACACTGAACCCAATTTTTTTCTTTCATGATTCAGATAGAGCAGCAATTTTAAGCAACTTTCTTATTTACTCCTATTATCAATTTGTCTTCGTCCTTTTGATATCTTTATTTGAAAAAAGACGGAATATAAGCTTAGGAGCCGGCCCATTTTTGGTTTAGCATTTGCTGATTGGTGGCTACATTAAGCTCCCAATCAGCAAGCGCTACAAAGGTGCTCCTAAGCTTACATTCCTGCTTTTTCAAATAAAGATAACAAGAGAACAAAGAAAATTTGATAATAGGAGTACCGTAAATTAGAAAGTTGCTTAAAATTGCATTCTGTAAAAATTTGGGTTCAGTATCCCTTTAATACACACAGTACCATTATGTATGCTGGTGTGGTGATAACTGAGAAATGCACTATAACAATACCCACTGAATAAATACATGATACAAGATGTACAGAATTCTAAGAATTGAGCAAAAGCTTGATTGATCAATATGTTTGATGTAAATAACCTTTATGAACAAAAGCAATTTTTTTTTAGCTATAAAGCAAATTGAGTCTATTCTTGTATAAAGGGAAAACCTGGCTCTAATTATTCAATTATGAAGAAAGCATCAGTTAAAGAACAAATGAAGGGAGAGCCCTGAATATTACAATGAATGAATATGTCCTGTAAATTTCAGCTAAATACATAATAATAAATACAAAAATGCTTCTGAAGGTTGTAATATCAGACAGGAAGGTTAAACAGGAATGTAACACATATTTCCAGTTTTAACTAATATTTCAACCACTTATACCTATTTTTTCTTAGAGAAAAACATTTAAAGGGACATTTGAATGCAAAAATGACATGCTTTAATGTGTTCAGTAATTTTAGCACCGCTGACCCTGCGAGTCTATGTTTTTAAACCCAGCAAAGGTATTAAAACACATATTTCAAGTACTGCTTGGGAGCTGCAGAAAACTGGTCCTGGGCAGACATTGCCAGTGAACTGCATTTTGCGACTGCCCCTGCAGATTGGTTCATCAGCCATGTGTGCTCGACACCAGCAGTTCTCTGTGGTACCCAAGCAGTACTTTAACTCCTTTGAAGGGGTTAAACACAGACTTGCATGGTTGGTAGAGCTAAAATGACATGCTCTAACAAACTAGAGTTTGTAAACTTTGCACTAAAATGTACCTTTAACATCATTAATTGGTACTCCTTAGCATGTATGACAGAAACGTTCAACATTAAAGGGACAGTTCACCCAAAAAATTTCTCCCCTTTAAATTGTTCCCAATGATTCATTTTACCTGCTGAAGTGTTTTAAATTGTTTACAAGTAGCTCCTTTACCCCTAATTTGGCACTTGAAATAGATGATTCAGCTTGTGGTTTCCCAACCTATACTGAAAGTTTCTATACTGGAGTATATTCTATTGAATAGCCTAAGTAAACACAGCCAGCAGAAGACATTACACTCTCAGTGGGGGGCATGATAGCCAAGTAATAAAATGATAATTTTATTTGTTCTCTCTAAGTATTGAGCTTTGGTTTTCTAGACAAATTTAAGATAAGGAAGCAAGTGTGTGTACATAAAAGTGATAACATAATGAGATCTGATATACCTGAAGCTCAACCTATTGTAATAGGTTGTGGTTTAAAAGCACAAAACCAGCTACTTCATATACACAAACCTGAAAATGCAATTTCTCATAAATTATATACTCTGCAGCTGTTATAACAAGTCATTGAAAATACATTAATATCAATTTTTTTTACAGTGTACTGTCCCTTTAAGGGTTTTGATAAAGTGACCAGAACAAGGTGTCATGATCTCAAGTTGAAGGCCAGTAGGTTCAGGAGTAATTTGCAGGAAGCACTTCTTCACAAAAAGGGTGGTTGATTCATGGAATAAACTTCCTTTAGACTTGGTAAAGACAAACACTGTGGTTGACTAAGAATAAAGCTCTCCTACAAACTATAAAAGATATGCAAATGCAAAATTAGGTTAACAATAAGATAAAGAATATGTACTCCCCTCACAAAAAGACAGCTGCTGTTTCACAGTCAGTATTGTTGTATAATAGCATTTTGATAGAAGGTGGTTCTGGTCTTGGGGGGATCCTCAGTAAATAGGACCACTTCTGGATGACACCACACATCTCCAGCAGGGTATAAGGTCTCTTGATGACACTATGGAAGAATCCACAATAGTGCAGTATACAAACCCAGAGTGAATACTGAATAGGAAATACAGGTAATAGGTTCTAAACTTCAGTAGATTTATTAAAAACTTAGCAGCAGATAACAGCTCCATTGTTTTATATATATCTCAATAAAGTGTTTTTAGCCCAACATCTTTTTCAAGAGTATAAAAAAATATATATATCTCCTAGTAATTTTTTCACGCTCTTGAAAAAACAAAAAAACCTACTAAAGTTAGGAACCTATTCTCTGCGAGTATTTCCCATTCAGTATTCACTCTGGGTTTGTATACTGCACTATTGTGGATTCTTCCATAGTGTCATGCACCCAGCTGGAAATTTGTGGTGCCATCCAGAAGTGGTCCTATTTACGGAAAGTCTCCTCCTAGACCAGCGCTACCTTCTATCAAAATACTCTCCTACAAACTATACATTATATACATTCAGTGCTTGACAAATCTGTTTAAAAATTAGTAGCCAGTAAGAATGTTTAGGAGCCCGACAGTGGGATTTGTATATAGATATATGGAGAATAACCCAAAAAGTTAGGAGCCACGGGTAAAATTCTAGGAGCCAGTGGCTTGCAGGCTCTTGGGTTTGTCGAACCCTGCATTTATATATCCTTAAAATGTGGCCTGTAAGGGAGGCCTGAGAAAAGGTATGGTAAATTTACAATTTAACATCCCATTTAAAGTGATGGTAAACAATGAGTGTCAAACATGCAGTACCGTAGTAAATCAAAATCGAAATGGACTTTCATTCAGTAAAGTTTCAACTATCTCTATACACCATAAATTTAGTCACAGTTTAAACATTATAATCACTAACTTCTTTTCTGCAAATGAATATATATTTATATAATAAAGATGTTTTAAATTACCCTACTGTGCCGTTCCTCACTCCTCCCATCAGCCATTTCCTTATTTCATACTGAATGACGTATAGAGCGGTCCCACCCGCTCTATACGTATCTCCAAAGCGCGTTCACGAGCACACAAGGAACAACGCATGCGCATAGCGTCGTCTACTGATTACAATGTGCATGCGGTAATCCACTTTTTTTTTACCAAGCACTTGCGTCATTCTTCTACAATAATATTTGCATGCGCAAAACGGGTGCGCTTGTCTGACAAGATTAACTAAGAGATCCTAAACGAATGCGCAGAGGATACAGGAGGCAGATGACGTAGATCTCTGGCCGCCTAACTGACAGAATTTCAATTGGATATGAAAAAATGTGACATGCGAAGAAAAAAAAAAAGAAAAAAATTGTGTTGATTTTACGGATAGCCCAAATGTAAGTATACAGATATAAATCTCAGTTTATACTTAATTGTAAAAAAAATGATGAATGAAAGTGCCATTCATTTAGATGGACAAGCAAAACTACATGACATACAGTGAACTTTACCTTCACTTTAAATCTCTTAAAACGCTATTTTTTTTAAAATATTTACTTTTATAATCCAGCAATTGACCATCCGTTCCTCCACCCGTAGAATTGCCGCCATTGATTTTAAAAGTCACGTTTTTTTAACAAAATCCAGGCCAGTCGGCGACTGTAAAAAACCTAACACGCCCCCCATTTGCAAAGCGCATGCACTACATGTTAGATTGCAGACTGATAGACTGAACGCATACGCAAATCTATTCGTGAAGACAGAGATGCCCAAATGACGACGTAGTGAGTGGGTGGATCTGCTCTTTACTCGGATCATGAACAAACCAGGAAGTAATGCCGGGGGCGAAGCTAGCAACGTTAAAGCTCGGTAATTAAAATCTAAAATTTATAAACATACCCATTACATAATTATAAAAAAAACCATAGTGATTTAGGTGCTACAGACATGAGGAATACGCTGGTAATTCCAAATTGCACTAAATTTACAATCACTTTATGGAAAAACAAACAAACAAAAAAAAAAAAAACCAGAAGAAATCTTCATATTAATTAAGTTTCACTTTTGTTCTCAACTTATCTATCGTTTTTCATTAAATACAGTACCTGAATCTTGTTAAAATATTGCCCAGCTTCATAGGGTACCACGTTATATGTAGAAATCCCAATCACCGGCTTGTCAGTGGAATTCCGAGCTCTATAAAATGCTAAAGCTGTTTCTCCTGGGACCAACTGGAAAAGTAAAATAAAAAGAGGAGACACCCCATTTATTATGTAGTCAAAGTTTTTTTTTTCATCTAATACAATGTATTCTCCAGAAAAAAAGTAAACATTTAAAATATTATATATTAATTTTTTAGCAAAAAAATAAATAAAATAAATACAGATTCAAAATAGTTTTTTTCTCATTTGCATAAACCTACCCAGGATTCTCAGCTTAACTGGAGAGCAATAGACAGATATGGATCTATCTATATCGCTCTAATCTATATATCCCTCTATATTTACATTGGATTCATCTACAAGAGTATATCAGAATACAATTTAAAGTGACATGAAACCCAATTTTTTTTCTTTCATGGGTCAGATAGAAAATACAATTTTAAACAACTTTCCAATTTACTTCTATTATCTAATTGACTTCATTCTCTTTGTATCCTTTCTTGAAGCAGCAATGCACTACTGGGAGCTAGCAGAGTGCACTGGGTGAGCCAATAACATAAGGCATATAGATGCAGCCACCAATCAGCAGGTCCTAAGTCTTCAACAAAGGATATCAAGAAACAAAACAAATTAGATAATGGAAGTAAATTGGACAATCACATGACCTATATGAATCATGAAAAAAGGGACAGTTTACATAAGAACTTTCTCTCCGTTAATTTGTTCCATTAATCCATTTTACATGCTGGAGTGTATTAAGTTGTTTACAAATAGCTCCTTAGCCTTTATATTGGCACTTGAAATAGCTGATTTAGCCTGTAGTATCCCTACATATACTGAAAGTTTCTATACATAGATATAGTCTATTGAGTGACTATGAAACCACACAGCCAGCAGAAGAAATTACACTCACAGTGGGAGGTGGAAGGGATATAGTGTTCTTTCTAAGTATAGTACAGAGACAGAGATAAGAAGGGGAAACATTTGAGGGATAAGATAACAAGATCTGATCTGTCAGCAAGCCAATCCTATTTTGATTGGCTGTGGTTTCAAAGAGCAAATCCAGCTCTTTTGCAAAAAGAAGCATAAATTAGCAATTTCTCACATATTTTATAAGCTGCAGCTGGTATAACAAGTCATGGGGAACACATTCAGGGAAAACAATTTTACAGTGAACTGTCCCTTTAAGGACAGTATATGCAAGCAATAAACTCTCTCTGTATGTAAAATGCAGCTGAACTTGCAGCAACAGACTCACTGTGCCCATGTTTTATTCCTTTGTGCAGCGTTGCACCTGTAACTTGACTGCATTGCTCAGCAGCCTGTTGATCCCTGTCCCTCAGAATGAACACAGAGAAACGAGATCTCGCCTCCTATAAATCAGGATTGCAGTTTCACCTTTCAATAGCAAAAAAGGTGTCTAGTAATTTAATTATAGTGTTTTTCTAATCATATACAGTTTTATAGTGCACATAATATACATCAATTAGTTATTTAAGGTTTCAGAGATATCTTTATATGAAAAAAATATTAATTCCACTCCTCCCAAAAACATGTATATCAGAGCGTGCCCACTTTGGTGATTCTACAACTTCTTCTTCCCCACTGTCTGTCTGTTCAGGGTGCAGCTTAATAGCTACCTGCCACTCAAAACTCAGATCCGTCCTCTCCATGCAGGTACATGATGTACAGCATAGCCCATGGTTCCTGCAGTAATAAACCAAGCATTCTCACAGCAGATAACGCTGTGTATAAGAAAAGCTGCACAGATCTTGAAGGGAAAATTAAACACTAAACAAATGCTAAGTAGAGTGATGGATTCAAATAAAAAAGATTAGCCTGAGAATAACATGTCAATGTATTTTTTTTCATGTTTCATTAGCTGTAAAAATATTGACAAAATAAGTGTAAGATTTTAGTGTCTATAAAATAATGGGAGCTGCTATGTTGTAACTTAGGTTATCCTCTCGGCTGTGGCCAGTTCTAAATAGGTCATTAGAGTGTGCAGCCAATGGCTGTGTGGAATAGGGCAGTGTTTCTTACATGTTTTTTAGGAACTAAAAAGCTCACAATTTCAGAAAAGAATTACAGGAAAAGGGGACAAAATAAATAATAAAGTATATTGCAGTTTTTTTTTTATATATGATTTGTACTCAGTCTTACTGTAATGTAACAATGAACAACAATAAAGTAAAGGGAAAGTGATCTGAGGTGTGCCGTGGTCCCATAGTTAGTATGCCTAAAAGGGGGCATACCCAAAGAAAAGTAAATGAGAAAGAAAATAAAGGGATGGGTGGGTGGGGAAAACGTAAAGGAAACCCAGACAAGATGGGAGAGACCAGAGCAACTACAGTCGTATGCAAAAGTTTAGGCACCCCTGACAATTTCCATGATTTTCATTTATAAATAATTGGGTGTTTGGATCAGCAATTTCATTTTGACCTATCAAATAACTGAAGGACACAGTAATATTTCGAAATGAGGTTTATTGGATCGACAGAAAATGTGCAATATGCATCAAAACGAAATTAATTAATTAGACAGGTGCATAAATTTGGGCACCTTGTCATTTTGTTGATTTGAATACCTGTAACTACCTAGCACTGATTAATTGGAACACACAATTGGTTTGGCGAGACCATTAAGCCTTGAACTTCATAGACAGGTGCATCCAATCATGAGAAAAGGTATTTAAGGTGGCCAATTGCAAGTTGTTGTTCTCTTTGACTCTCCTCTGAAGAGTGGCAACATGGGGGCCTCAAAACAACTCTCAAATGACCTGAAAACAAAGATTGTTCAACATTATGGTTTATGGGGAAGGCTACAACATCATCTTGCTGCAGATGGTGTCACTGTGCATCGTTCAAAAATTCAGCACACTTTGCACAAGGAGAGGCTGTATGGGAGAGTGATGCTGAAGAAGCCTTTTCTGCACACACACCACAAACGCACATTTGGACAAGCCAGCTTCATTTTGGAAGAAGGTGCTGTGGACTGATGAAACAAAGATTGAGTTATTTGGTCATAACAAGGGGCATTATGGATGGTGGCAAAAGAACATAGCAATCCAAAACAAAACACTTGCTACCCACAGTAAAATTTGGTGGATGTGCCATCATGCTGTGGGGCTGTGTGGTCAGTGCCGGTACTGGGAATCTTGTTAAAGTTGAGGGTTGCATGGATTCCACTCAATATCAGCAGATACTTAAGAATAATGTTGAGGAATCAGTCACAAAGTTGAAGTTACGCCGGGGCTGGATATTTCAACAAGACAACGACCCAAAACACTGCTCAAAATCTACTCTGGCATTTATGCAGAGGAACAAGTACAATGTTCTGGAATGGCCATCCCAGTCCCCAGACCTGAATATCATTGAAAATCTGTGGGGTGATTTGAAACGGGCTGTCCATGCTCGGCAACCATCAAACCTAACTGAACAGGACAGGTTTGGAGAAATGGTCCAAAATACCTTCATCCAGAATCTCATAACAGGCTATAGGAAGCATCTAGAAGTTGTTATTTCTGCTAAAGGAGGCTCTACTAAATATTGATGCAATATTTTTGTTGGGGTGCCCAAATTTATACACCTGTCTAATTTCGTTTTGATGCATATTTATGTTAATCCAATAAACCTAATTTCACTACTGAAATATTACTGTGTCCTTCAGTTATTTGATAAATCAAAGTGAAATTGCTGATCCAAACACCCAAAAGCATGGAAATTGTATGGGGTGCCTAAACTTTTACATACGACTGTATTTATAAGGTGTAAGACTCCTACAAATTCAGGCTAGCTTATAGCTAGCCTTCCTACTTGTACTCAGAGTCTTACTGTAATGTAACAATGAACAACAATAAAGTAAACGGAAAGTGACCTGAGGTGTGCCATGGTCACATGGTCAGTATGCCTAAAAGGGGGCAAAAAGAGACACAATAGGATGGAGTAAATATGATAACAAATAATACAACCAGATTAATTCAACCCAAAGGTAAAGCACGTAACACAACCTATGGATCAGGAATATATCTAACAAACAAGATAAAAATCATCTGCCTAACCTTAAAATGAAATGAGCTGGAGCCCCAAATAGAGAGGCTGCTGAAGCCACTTCTATTCTAAGGTAATGGTCAGAGTGACTAAGGTCAGAGTGACCAAAAAAAATGCAATGTTTAAGAAAATGGTAATGGTAGTGTGGGAACAAAGGGGAAAGGAAAAGCAGGACATCCCTAGGTATAACTAACAGCTTAAACATGAGCTGGGACAAGACAGCTACCGGGCACCGTGAGTTAAGATTAAATAGGATATAAAATTTGAAAAAACAAACAAAAGGAAACTAAGCAAACCTGGACATAACAGAAAATCATACTGGCGAAGACACTGACAGCAAATAAGTGTCAAAAAATATCAGAATAGCCTATGGAAGCTACAGCACCCATGACTACATGAGGAAAAGACAAACTGCTGGAATAACATGGATATGACATGCCAACATTAATAAACTAGACCCTTATAAGTAAATCAGAAAAGCAATATCAAGCTTAATTAAAGAATCAGAGACAAGGGCCGAGAGATGGTAGCACCCAGGAGGGAAGCCAAATTCACATTCTAATCCTCTAATAAACTTCTAGATGTTAACGGGCACAAAATGCACCGGAGTGACAAAGAGGGTGCAAGCAACCACACCTGAGGCTACAGCAAAGGCAGAGACACAATTGCAGAGCAGCAGGTGTCTCAATAGTAGACGAGAGACTCAGATAGCATCAACCCTAGCCCGAAGTTCATAAAATGAAGTAGACAAAGAAAACAGAAAAAGTATAAATCTAAGTCAGAGACGTAGCAACAAGAAATACCCCTGCACTGTAATCAGTCATGAGTTTAGGAATGGTTCAAAACTTAAATGAACATGTACTCCCGAGTCACGATCTCCTGATAGGAGATGGCAAGACATAGGCAAACATAAATAGTAATGACAATAAATCATAAAAACTACAAACTCAATAACCTAAATAAATCAAATAAGAGGTAGGAATGTTATGATACGAAATGAACGTACAGTATGACGTATGAATCTACGGACAAAGAAACTTGCCACCAAAAAAGTAAATTAATAAAACGATAACCCAGTCCGTATGCACCCATTAAAATGATGGGTAACAACAAGTAGTGATCAATGCTATATATGAAACGTAATGAGGACATGACGTAATATAAATGCAACAAAAACTAAAAATAGTGAATGGGGTGCAAATGAACAGGCACAAAAACAGAGATAATAAACAACATGACTGAAAAACGTAACAAATGAGAGGTAGGAACGTACGTGTTCCTTAACATAAAATCAGAAATATGTAGTGCAAGCGAGCAGATTTACTAGGGTGATAGTAATTAAATTATAAACGAACACTCAACATGCACGGGACCAAAAACGTGTCAGTCCCTACCTGTAAAGGAGGCCGAGTTACCTGGGGCGTACAAGGCAAATTAAAAAACTTAAAACTCAGGCCTTATACATACCTAAAGACGTGTTAGGTAAGAGGTAGGAATGTTTATGATATGACGTGCACGTATAACGTATGAATCTATGGACAAGAAACTTGCCACCAAACAAGTCAATTAACAAACGATAACTCAGTCCATAGGCGCCCATAAAGGTGATGGGCAATAAGTGGTGATAAAACGCCAGAAAAGACAAAAATACAGCTATAAGTGAAATGAAATGTGTTTGAATGACAAACGTAACAAAACAGTAAATATGCGAAGATGATGGTATATATATACAAATTAAGGGTAGCTAATAGCTAGCCTTCCTACTTATTTTATATTACCATATCAAAGTGTTTAATGTCCCTTTAAATAGTTACAACAAAAATATAATTGTGTATTTGGAGAACAGATAAAAAAAAAAAAAAAAAAAAAGTAAGTATATAATACTTAAAAACAATAGAAAAAGAAAAAAAAAAAGAAAATTGCTATTAAATTCTATATTGCCTATAGATATAATTTGCATATTTTAGTGCTTTTATTATGGGCCTTTAATGTCAGTATTTATTACTTTAAAACCATGCATGTAAATGCACATTGCACTAGAAAAATACCTTCTATTTAAAAAGTTTGAATTTTAAAGTTAAAAAGCTTTTTAAATTCGAATTAATACAGCAGTATTATACTAATGCCCAACAAAGGATATGTTCAATATACATTTATTTACCTATTAGCAAATGAACAAAATAAGCCAATTTGCATTGGGCTATAGATAGACATTTTTGGCCTACAACATTCCTTTGAGACCAACATAAAAAATAATTGTAGATAAGGATCAAATTAAACAGAGACTAAGTGAATTTATATTTGAATGAATAAGTGACTGGTTTTAAAAAATACTATTAAAAACAGGGGCACTTTAATTCATCAAAATTTACATTGAAGCGTTTAAAAAATAAAAAAATCTTACCTTTTTCTTTTGGAAAACCAGACTGGCGCTTCTCTTGCTGTATATCGATGATGAAACCAGCTTCCTCCAATCGTTGCGTGGCCTCACGAGCTGGATGCCTTGGGGTGCTTGCAACGATTGGAGGAAGCCGGATTGGTCATTGCGATGCCAAGAACAGAGGAGCTGCGGGCGGAAGATTGCCGGTCTGGTTTTCCTAAAGAAAAAGGTAATATTTAAAAAAAAAAGCTTCAATGTAAATTTTAATGAATGAAAGTGCCCCTGTTTTTAATAGTATTTTTAAAAACAAGGCACTTATTCATTCAACTTTACATTCACTTTAAACATTTTTTAGCTTTTGTGTAAAAATTGTGCTTTGTCCTACGCTCCCATTGAGAGAACAAAAAGCAACATTTGCAACTTAGCTGTTCAAAATGCTGCAAAATTACCCAAACCAATTATTTAATTGACAGTTTACAAATTTTGCTTTTCGGCATCTCTAATCCAAATTGTTATTTAAGGAGCTTAAACAATGAACTGTAAAATTTGTTTCCCTTTCATTTTTTTTTTTGAATTGTTACACATACTGCAGATTATCAAATGTATGCAAATGAATCTATTCATGTTTATTTTTGTATTTGAAATCACTGTTTTTGTTCATTAAAACCATTACCTATTTTCCTCAAGTATATGCCCATTGTAATGGGCTGGCCCTGCAGCAAAAGCAGATGTGGTCATCTTACCCGATTTTGAACATAGAGCCTAATATATGGGAACTGAAATGCTAATTAAAGGGATACTAAACCAAAAAATGTTTCCTTTCATGATTCGGATAGAGCATGCAATTTTAAGCAACTTTCTAATTGACTCCTATTATCAATTTTTCTTCGTTCTCTTGGTATCTTTATTTGAAAAAGCAGTAATGAAAGCTTAGGAACTATCCCATTTATGGTTCAGCACCTGGGTAGCACTTGTTGATAGGTGGCTAAATTAAAGATACCAAAAGAAACTCCAGCAGGAAAAAACATAAATTATGATTTTCCAGATAATTTCCTTTCTTTCGATACAGGGAAAGTCCACAGCTGCATTCATTACTTGTGGGAATACAGAACCTGGCCACCAGGAGGAGGCAAAGACACCCCAGCCAAAGCCTTAAATACCTTCCCCCACTTCCCTCATCCCCCAGTCATTCTGCCGAGGGAACAAAGAACAGTAGGAGAAATATCAGGGTGAAAAAGGTGCCAGAAGAAAAACAACTTAAAATTTAGGGCCGCCCACCGGAGAGGAAAGGAAATTATCTGGTAAATTATAATTTATGTTTTCCTTTTAAATACAGGGAGAGTCCCCATCTGCATTCATTACTTGTGGAAAATTATACCCAAGCTACAGAGGACACTGAATGCTAACGGGAGGGTACACATAAGAGGCGGCCCAACCTGAGGGCACCACAGCCTGCAAGAAACCCAAACTCCCAAAGGCTTCCTTGATAGAAGCAAAAAATGAATAAGAAGAAGAATGTTAGGAAGACCAAGCAGCCGCCCAACAATCAGAACCATAAGATCTCATGTCAGAGACCCAAAAAGATGACACTGCACTCGAACTGAGTCATAAACCTCTAAGGAGGCTTGTGTCCCGCTGTTTCCTAGAACCAGTGAAAGACACTCCTCCACCAAGAAGGAGGAAGGTAATCAGCTTCCAAAACCTTGCACTCCCCAGATATGAATAACAAAGGAAAAAACTGTCTATTCTGATGAAGTCTGACAGAAACCTCAAGGTAAGATTGCCCAAAAAAGGAAGAACCTCTTCCCATTTGGACAAGGAATCTGACATCTTAGGGAGAAAAAAACTTGGATAGCCTTATTAGAAGGAGGCCACAATAAGGAAGAACGTATTGTAAATTGCAACACAGAAACTATGACACGTAGAAAAACAATCTACAGACGAAATAGGTCCTTCAATAAGAATTCAAAGACCACCTCCTGTACAGCTACAAAGGAAACCCGATGCAACTCCTGAAGGATAAATACAACCCCAAAAGGAGCAAGGAATTGACTTGCCAGTCCTGTCACAGGCAGTGCCCTAGCAAAAAACAACTGAACACCTGGAAGATCAATGAACATCTGGAACTGGAACACAAAAAAAGAAGCATCAAAAACTGCTTGCGAAAACACATACCAGAGAAAGGAACCACAGCTGGTATCCATCTGCAACCTTCTGCTTGCCAGGCAGATAAGCTAACCAGTGAAAAGAGAAAGAGAGCGCCTCATAGTGCAGATATCTCTATGCAGTGTAAGGGTATAGTATAAACCAAAAAGCAGGTACTCACAAGCGGAGTGGCACTTTTCGTTAAAAAAGTGCAGACAAGCGGGCTGACATTTCCAGCAGTCAGTACGCTGACCAATGCAGTATGGTGTAGGTCCGTGGGCGTCTCACGGTCGGGATGGCCTCCGGTATAGCCCTGATGGTGTTGGGAGCCGTACTCAGCAAGGTGCCTCTTTTACCCAACCGGGATCGAATCCTCTTAAGCAATGGCCGATGGCCAATGTGAGCTGTTAAAAGACTATTTTATCACGTCTCTTTGTATATAAAATGGAACACAGTCCAGACTGAGTGGTTAGGAAATATGTTTAATGGAGCTGATAACGCGTTTCTCGTCCGTTAGCTCCTGGCCGTTTCATCAGATCAAAAGATAAGCTAACCAACAGGCAGGCTGCCCCTTCGAACAAGAACTAGCTAGACAAGCCCTTCACCAGCTCATTCTAGAGGGGAAGAAGAATACTCCAGGATCCAGAAGAGAGAGTCAGGACAAACTAGCTCCTCCCGACAAAAAGAGAGGGAGTTTTCCACGCCTAAAATAGGTGACGAAGAACCAGGTACGAGCTGAAGGAAAGGACCGAAACCCTTAAAAAAAACCCCAAAACAAACACAACAACTCTCGGCTAAGGCCTAGCAACCCCTCCCAAATCACCCCAGAAGAAGAGATTCCAAGATGCAAAGAGACCCTGACCCGGTAGATCCCTGCAACAAGGGAACTCTCATGGCAGCGAGCCAGTCTAGACCGGGATTACGAACTCGGGGGCAAAAATGGAGCATCAGTCTCACTGACGCCCACTCCAGATAGGATCGAGCCATCCTCGAAAAAGGAGTGACATGGCCGAAAAGAAAGAAGGTTAAAAATAGACCTCCTCAGATTAAGAAAACTGCCAAAGCAGGATTCAACTCCAAGCCTACAGGTCCTGCGGGCCTCAGCTGAGAAACTCGATTCAGACACACATTTGAAAACCTCTGGATAGTCAGATCAAACGGATGATCGTAAGGAACATCCGTTCCGGAATAGTACGCTCAGTGAATGGATTTCTGTCAAGAGCCGTAGTGGGCCTCTGCACACCACCAAATTTGAGGCCCTCCCGTCTATGCAGGAGGAACTCACTAACTCAGAAATATCCACTCACCAAGAGGTCACGACTGGCATGGACCCAGAAGACCAGAACTCAGAGCCAAATGCTCGGGTGAAAAAACCCCCCCAAGGATTACTGGAAGGAAAATCCTGATTCACATACCCCAGAAACCACTCTCTCCCTGCTGACAGGGAAGAGACCAAGATAAAACTGCCCCGGGGGACTAGGAGAAAAGTCCCCAACACTGGAAGAGCTGGACTGAAAACTGGAAAACAATTCCCAACCGAAAAACCACAAAGACTCTAGGCAGAGTCAAGAACCCAAGCCATGTCGAAGACTCGATCTGGGCTGAATTCACACAACGCCAACTAGGGCCTGAAGGTGAATTGGAGGGCAGAACCCAATTAAGTGAATTTAACTTCGTAAGCTCTAAAGCAAAAAGCCTTCTTGTCTGAAAGACCAAACCGCATTCCAAAGGATTCAACCTGGTTACAACCCCAGGTCTCAAGTCTAGGTCCACCTCTGAGGATGGAACCGGCAGGAATGAAATCCCAAAAGCTCTACTAGAAGATGCTGGAAAACACAGAAACACCAAGAATCGGGAGCCGCTGCAACACCTAGAAATAGGCTACTGTCACATTAAACCCCAGATCCCGAAACAGAGGACCGAAGCGAGGTTCTAGAAGAAAAACTGTCCCTAAGAACCAGACCTGCTTAAACGATCATGATTTTAAATTAACATTCAGCGACAGCCGCCGGATTCTCATCATCCACCTTCTAGTTACATAGAGGAAACTACCAGACTACACTGGACTGCTTTGGACAGGAAAGATAACCTTCTTCCCAAATCCAGGTAGATAAATTGTATTCTCTCAGAATAAAGAGATCAAGAAAGATCTTTTTAAAGATCATCGGACCCAGAAGGACAAGAAAACCCCTCCCCTAATTGGGCCGTTCACCCACAGTGTATAACACTGCGAAGAGTACTGGGACAAGACTCCAAAAGTCCCCTAGTCCAGAAAAAAAAAAAAAAAAAAAAAAAACACGGAATAAAAAGCTCAACTTCAGCCTCTAGGAATCCCCGGACTCTTATGATCCAGCAACAAGTGCCCATCCAGAAGAACCGAAGACAGGTCCTGTCTGTCCTTCGGTATAGAAGGGCCCCCTTTGCCCAGACCAGAAAATAGAAAAGGCTCCTTCTCTATTTTAGAAAGAAATAACAGACTGAACTATTACCCAAAACGGGTCCTGTCTGTCATCAAGGGTACGACACGTCTGTCATGACGAACAAACAACTTAAGTTCCAGCAGCGCTAAGAACTGAAAATAAACAAATATAAAAACAAGCTCTGAGGCTTAAACTTTCATATTTATAAAATCGAGGGAACATCACCCCGGACCAGAGATTTAGAAGCTTCCATCGGAAGACATCCATCTCGACCATCAAAGTCGATATAACCAGAGCAATCCAAGAGACTAAACTCCTAAAAAAGAGTTTCCGCAAGAACCCTGAGCTCCTAAAACAAAAACTATCCGAGACGGAATAGAAAATAAAATGGTTAAACGCACCAAAAGGATTCAAAAGTGTGTGCAAATGAACAGGTCCTGCCTGTGTACAACACAAACCCCCCATGGAGCTTGGGACTGGGATTCTATAACTATATACATAGAGACGATAAAGGAGAGGATCCAACCCTCTCCACTCATCTAATCAAGATTTTTATCTGATATAGAGGACTGAGAACCACATGACTGATCAGGACTGGGAAACTCCAACATCGCCAAAATTTCTCTCAGTAGTAAACGTAGGCGTGCCACTCTAAGTCTAAAAGCCAAATCCTCCTCAGTCGGAGTAATCAATTCAGGCGATTCCGACCCCAGAGGTTCTACCTCTGAAGCCTCAGAGGGAACCCCACCCCCAGATGACAGATCTGGCACAATCGTCATTTTACACAACGGACCATGTTTAGGAGTGCACAGATTAACCCTTTGCTTCGTAGGTGGAAGAGGCAAACTCGCTAAAGCCATAGAGATGGCCAATGTGAAAAGTGCAGTAACCTCAGGTGGAAAAAAGTCTTTAGACAAAAAAGCAAACTGGCACCTACACCCCTAATGGCTGGGGCATTCACCACCTCCTATGACCCAGACAGGTAGAGAAATTAACTGCTCTTCGCAGCCACTCGGTCAGGAAAACGGAAATGAAAAAATGAGACATGACTACATCCAGTCACCTGGTGCCTCATGTAGGATCGCCCCTGCTGGAAAAAGCGCGTCAGCTTAATAAAACTGCGCAGCTCTGTAACCTGTATGTTCCGTATCAGCCAAAGAGCCTAAAAAATCTCCTTACACATATGCAGTCAAAATCACATAAACATGATTAAAAAGACCCCACTGTTCAACAATCCCCCTAAGGAGATATTAACCCTTGATTACATAAAGATAAAGGAGTCCCACTGAGACCCTGTCTTCTATCGTTAACATGTGTGTATAAAATGAAACAATCTTACCGGAATCCAATCCGTGGAACAGCAACATGGTTCTTCAAGTATGACAGATAGTAGCAGCGCCTCTGACATGGACTTGAGTGAAGAAAGCAAGCAGCGAAACTCATCAACGCTGATTGCTTATAGGAGCTGTTAATCTGAGTGGATGGTTTCGCAGAAAGACTCTCCCTGCATCTCCAGACTATAACTTTCATCAATGCTCTCACTGAGAGGCTGACAAAACTACTTAAAACTCCATTTCCATCCCGAAGGGCAGGTACCCCTCATAAAGGAACTACTACGAAAAAACTTCTGACACTTCTCTGTCAACCTCCTGTGACGAAAGGCAAAGAATGACTGGAGGATGAGGGAAGAGGGGGAGGTATTTAAGCTGTTGGCTGGGGTGTCTTTGCCTCCTCCTGGTGGCCAGGTTCTGTATTCCCACAAGTAATAAATGCAGCTGTGGACTCTCCCTGTATTTAGAAGGAAATTAATCACTAGGAACATATTAAAAGGGGAGAAATTTTACAGTGTGATGTCCTTTTAAGCAATGCTCATAATCTGTTTTATGGCAACTAAAATTAAATACCTGCTTTGATTAAATGGCGTACGTACTTAGTGCTCAACAAAAAGCACACACCTAACATGAAAGAAATTCTTTCAGTTTCACAGATTTTATAACCAACATAACTTACATAAACTTCTGTTTGTTGAGGCCTGAAATTCCAGTGTAAGCTGGCATGTACATCTGCATTAAAAGTGACTTTAATTACACGATATCTGACTGGCTCCATGCTCTCAATCTGTTCTGAGCTATGTCCAGCTACTGCTGTCCCACCAAGTCCAGTTGCCTGAATAAAAAAAAAAAAAACATTAAATAGTCAGACAGGGTTTATTTACATTGTTTGACTTCTCATATGCTTCTAGAAAAGTGTATTCTTTTTTTCAATACAAGTGGCAGCATAAAGTCTACAGGTAGCTAGATCAACCTCATTTTTTAAATGACTAATGATTTAGGGAAATTCAATATCTGCTTGACAATCTAAAAGAGTGGATATTAATGTTTAAAGTGACACTCAAAATCAAACTTCAACTTGAATGATTCAGACAGAGCATGTAATTTTAACCCTTTAAGGACACAGCTTTCTGTTTGCTCAATTGTTTTATGACGGAAAAATTCCGTCATATGTCCTTAAGAGGTTAAACAACTTTCCGATTTACTTCCATTAACAAAATGTGCACAGGTTTTTATATTTACACTTTTTGAGTCACCAGCTCTTACTGAGCATGTGCAAGAATTCACAGAATATATGTATATGCATTTGTGATTGGCTGATAATAAATAAATCTACTACTCATTTGAAGTTCAGACTAAGTGCTATTGCATTGTCTTGTTATTACGAATTTGTTGATTATGCAAATATACTGTATTTAATGGTCCTTTAAAAATAAAAATAAATTAGAATTAGATCAGGCAAGCCTTGGTCTACGTAACCGCAGAAAAACAGATGACACTAGAAGTATTCACAGAGGCCTGTGAAGGATCCGGCTACGTGAACCAATTGTAACACACCAAGGAACTGGTCATATGTTCATATATGGATTACTGGGATGCTGGTGGGAGCCGTATAATTTCCTTCTATATGGGGTGTAGTGATGCAGTCAAAAATTAACTTTCATGATTTAGATAGAGCATGCAATTAAGCAACTTTCTAATTTACTCCTTGGAATCTTTATTTGTAAAAGCAAGAATGTAAGCTTAGGAGCCAGCCTATTTTGGGTACAGAATCTGGGTAGTGCTTGCTGATTGGTGGCTACATTTAGACACCAATAAGCAAGCGTAATCCAGGTGCTGTACCAAAAATGGGCAGGCTCCTAATCTTACATTCTATGATTCTTGCTTTTTCAAACAGTATTTAAGGGGAGAATGTGTGTGTGTGTTTTTTTTTTTTTTTAAATGACTTCTCCCAAGATGGAATGTACACTTGCTATGTATTTTCCTTAGTCTGCTTTTTTTTTTTTTTAATGACCAAATCAGTATGTTTAGACAAGGCATGTGCATTCATATTCTGCATTCATTTTAGAAACCTATGTATAGGCAGCGACATTCCGCTCTTTTCAGGCACTGGATTTATTAGTGTAAAAGTGTAACACAAATATCTAGACTTACTATATAAAGGGAAGACTCCCCAGTGCACTACTGAAACCAGGCTCACTAAATCTGTATTTGTAAACCTGAGATGTAAGCGGATCTCAAATTCTGTGACCCCCTGATACACAAAGATATGATCTTATGGAAATATCCTAAAGTATCCCGTTTTTTCCATCTCCTTCTTTGCTACCTCACATGGTATATTATGTTGTTTAATCAGAAAAAAATACAACAAAAACAAAGGCTGCCCCAAATATATAAATTCTCAGTCATACTTTTATGATTACTCACTAATTGCAGCATATAAGCCTATTCTCTGAGGTGCACAGATAAGACCCCATGTATAATGATGCCCTGACACACATAGGTATATCCATTTCCCCCATGTACACCAAATGCCTTAAAAAATGCACAGGTAGATCCTTCCCAAGCTGCTTCATCTATTCCAATGCCCAAACACACATCTATAACCTCCCCATTAGTGCTGCACGATTAATTGCGGATGCAATTTTAAACCGCGATTAATCGCCGTGGTTTTAAAACCACGAGTATGCGATTTTTAGCCCTGCCCCATTTTAAGTCACCTATGACGTACAGGAGGGCCGCCGACTTGCCATGCCCGCCTTGCAACATTGAGCCGACTTACGGGGGAGCGCTGTGGCTGATGCCGCCGGTTACAGGGAGGGGGGCCGACTTACCGGGGTGCGCTGTGGCCGATGCGGGTTACAGGGAGGGGGGCCGACTTACCTGCCACTTACTTGACATGCCCGCCTTGCAACATTGAGCCGACTTACGTGGGAGCACTGTGGCTGATGCGGCCGGTTACAGGGAGGGGGGCCGACTTACCGGGGAGCACTGTGGCTGATGCGGGTTACAGGGAGGGGGGCCGACTTACCGGGGAGCGCTGTGGCTGATGCGGGTTACAGGGAAGGGGGCCGACGTACCGGGGAGCGCTGTGGCTGATGCGGGTTACAGGGAGGGGGGCTGACTCACCGGGGAGCGCTGTGGCTGATGCGGGTTACAGGGAGGGGGTTGCACTGTGGCTGATGCGGGTTACAGGGAGGGGGGCCGACTTACCGGGGTGCGCTCTGGCTGATGCGGGTTACAGGGAGAGGGGCCGACTTACCGGGTAGCACTGTGACTGATGCGGGTTACAGGGAGGGGGGCTGACTCACCGGGGAGTGCTGTGGCTGATGCGGGTTACAGGAAGGGGGTTGCACTGTGGCTAATGCGGATTACAGGGAGGGGGGCCGACTTACCGGGGTGCGCTCTGGCTGATGCGGGTTACAGGGAGAAGGGCCGACTTACCGGGGAGCACTGTGACTGATGCGGGTTACAGGGAGGGGGTGCGCTGGGACGTATGTGGGTTGGGGGCTGATGGTGGTTACAGGTGATGCTTATAATGTTAAAGGGGGTGCTTATTGGGGGGTTACAGTGGGGACTTATGTAGGTACAAAGGGGGGCTTATGGGGGTTACAGGGGGTGCAGGGTTACAGTGGGAGCTGATGGGGCTTATGTAGGTTGCAGAGGGGGGCTTATGGGGGTTACAGGGGGTGCTGACGTTAAAATTGCAATTACATTTTTTTTCCCATATCGCCCAGCCCTACTCCCCATGTATACCCAAGCTCTTACACGTAAAGGTGCATCTATCCCCAGCTGTCATATGCATTCAGTGTCTTTAAAGGGACAGTATACTATAAAAGTGTTTTTCCATTAATGCGTTTTCAATTACTTTTTTTTTTTTTTTTTCCCAACTACAGAGTATAAAATATAAGAAAATGTGCTTTTTAAGGTTTATCTGTGTATATGAATTAGCCGATTTTGTGTTTTAAATCCGCAACCTAATAAAATGGGTTGAGCTTGTAGGTATAACCAGATCTCATTACTTTATCACATTGTGTACATATAATGCTTTATCTTATATCTGTCTGTAAACCAAAGACCAATACGTGGAGAGGACAATGGAAAATTCACATTTTATTACCTTATCTCGTCTATACCCCACTGGGTGTGTAATTTCTACTGCTGGCTATGTTTACACAGCTTATCTATAGCTTGGACCTAAGGCCAGAAACATTCAGAATAAAAATAAAATAAATAAATGTATGTTAAATTATGCAATTACTTTGTGCTTTGTATAGCAGAAAATGTTATAATATTAGAGAGCATTACACTGCCACCAACCTGGCTTCTTTATAATGCAAAAGAACACTGTATTCCCCATACTCAATCACTGTTATAACCATATTACCATGTGCCCAAGCTCATACAAGCACCCATGAGTACCCCATGGTAGGGAAGTAATGAGTTATAGGTAGATCTCAACAAGACAAACTGATGCTTCGGTGACATGGTAACAATAGCCTATGTTGGATTTTATTATCATCAATGTTTAATTGTACAGTGCCACCAAATTCTGTAGTGCTAGGTAGGAGAGTAGTAAGTAGGGGTATGCAGTGGCTAGGATTAGTGATAAGATACATACACATAGACTAAACAAAACAAACTAGTACAGGAGGACGAGCCCTGCTCTTACAGGCTACAGGTTGAGGGTGCACATACATAAAGTTTAGGGTTGCTTTTCACGTGGATTGTACATGCAACAGTGAGACAAGAAAGTCCAATATTTATTTTGGTTATGTTGGAAAGTTAAATATGTTAGAATATCGCAGACCACATTTACAGTGACGTGGTGACAAAACTGATGGTTACTCTATGGATGTCAGATAGTGCTTCAGTACATTGTTTAGTAATATGGTGAATCCCCTTTGTAATCTTGTGGGTTAAAGGGGCAGGAAAGTAATGCATGTAATTTTATGTATATCCAACCCCTTATATGCACAGGTATAATCCATCACCTAGTTGCATTATATATGCCAATGCCCTTATACACAAATACACACCTGCCTCAGTTGCATTATATATGCCAATGCCCTTACACACAAATACACACCCTGCCTCAGTTGCATTATATATGCCAATGTCCTTATACACAAATACACACCCTGCCTCAGTTGCATTATATATGCCAATGCCCTTATACACAAATACACACCCTGCCTCAGTTGCATTATATATGCCAATGCCCTTATACACAAATACACACCCTGCCTCAGTTGCATTATATATGCCAATGCCCTTACACACAAATACACACCTGCCTCAGTTGCATTATATATGCCAATGTCCTTATACACAAATACACACCCTGCCTCAGTTGCATTATATATGCCAATGTCCTTATACACAAATACACACCCTTCCTCAGTTGCATTATATATGCCAATGCCCTTACACACAAATACACACCCTTCCTCAGTTGCATTATATATGCCAATGCCCTTACACACAAATACACACCCTGCCTCAGTTGCATTATATATGCCAATGCCCTTACACACAAATACACACCTGCCTCAGTTGCATTATATATGCCAATGTCCTTATACACAAATACACACCCTGCCTCAGTTGCATTATATATGCCAATGTCCTTATACACAAATACACACCCTTCCTCAGTTGCATTATATATGCCAATGCCCTTACACACAAATACACACCCTTCCTCAGTTGCATTATATATGCCAATGCCCTTACACACAAATACACACCCTGCCTCAGTTGCATTATATAGGCCAATGCCCTTACACACAAATACACACCTGCCTCAGTTGCATTATATATGCCAATGCCCTTACACACAAATACACACCTGCCTCAGTTGCATTATATAGGCCAATGCCCTTACACACAAATACACACCCTGCCTCAGTTGCATTATATATGCCAATGCCCTTACACACAAATACACACCTGCCTCAGTTGCATTATATATGCCAATGCCCTTACACACAAATACACACCCTGCCTCAGTTGCATTATATATGCCAATGCCCTTACACACAAATACACACCCTGCCTCAGTTGCATTATATATGCCAATGCCCTTACACACAAATACACACCCTGCCTCAGTTGCATTATATATGCCAATGCCCTTACACACAAATACACACCCTGCCTCAGTTGCATTATATATGCCAATGCCCTTACACACAAATACACACCCTGCCTCAGTTGCATTATATATGCCAATGCCCTTATACACAAATACACACCCTGCCTCAGTTGCATTATATATGCCAATGCCCTTACACACAAATACACACCTGCCTCAGTTGCATTATATATGCCAATGCCCTTACACACAAATACACACCTGCCTCAGTTGCATTATATATGCCAATGCCCTTACACACAAATACACACCTGCCTCAGTTGCATTATATATGCCAATGCCCTTACACACAAATACACACCCTGCCTCAGTTGCATTATATATGCCAATGCCCTTACACACAAATACACACCCTGCCTCAGTTGCATTATATATGCCAATGCCCTTATACACAAATACACACCCTGCCTCAGTTGCATTATATATGCCAATGCCCTTACACACAAATACACACCTGCCTCAGTTGCATTATATATGCCAATGCCCTTACACACAAATACACACCCTGCCTCAGTTGCATTATATAGGCCAATGCCCTTATACACAAATACACACCCTGCCTCAGTTGCATTATATATGCCAATGCCCTTATACACAAATACACACCCTGCCTCAGTTGCATTATATATGCCAATGCCCTTACACACAAATACACACCTGCCTCAGTTGCATTATATAGGCCAATGCCCTTACACACAAATACACACCCTGCCTCAGTTGCATTATATATGCCAATGCCCTTACACACAAATACAAACCTGCCTCAGTTGCATTATATATGCCAATGCCCTTACACACAAATACACACCTGCCTCAGTTGCATTATATATGCCAATGCCCTTACACACAAATACACACCCTTCCTCAGTTGCATTATATATGCCAATGCCCTTACACACAAATACACACCTGCCTCAGTTGCATTATATATGCCAATGCCCTTACACACAAATACACACCTGCCTCAGTTGCATTATATATGCCAATGCCCTTACACACAAATACACACCTGCCTCAGTTGCATTATATATGCCAATGCCCTTACACACAAATACACACCCTTCCTCAGTTGCATTATATATGCCAATGCCCTTACACACAAATACACACCCTGTCTCAGTTGCATTATATATGCCAATGCCCTTATACACAAATACACACCCTGCCTCAGTTGCATTATATATGCCAATGCCCTTACACACAAATACACACCTGCCTCAGTTGCATTATATATGCCAATGCCCTCACACACAAATACACACCTTGCCTCAGTTGCATTATATATGCCAATGCCCTCACACACAAATACACACCCTGCCTCAGTTGCATTATATATGCCAATGCCCTCACACACAAATACACACCCTGCCTCAGTTGCATTATATATGCCAATGCCCTTACACACAAATACACACCCTGCCTCAGTTGCATTATATATGCCAATGCCCTTACACACAAATACACACCCTGCCTCAGTTGCATTATATATGCCAATGCCCTTACACACAAATACACACCCTGCCTCAGTTGCATTATATATGCCAATGCCCTTACACACAAATACACACCCTGCCTCAGTTGCATTATATATGCCAATGCCCTTACACACAAATACACACCTGCCTCAGTTGCATTATATATGCCAATGCCCTTATACACAAATACACACCCTGCCTCAGTTGCATTTTATATGCCAATGCCCTTACACACAAATACACACCCTGCCTCAGTTGCATTATATATGCCAATGCCCTTACACACAAATACACACCTGCCTCAGTTGCATTATATATGCCAATGCCCTTACACACAAATACACACCTTGCCTCAGTTGCATTATATATGCCAATGCCCTTACACACAAATACACACCCTGCCTCAGTTGCATTATATATGCCAATGTCCTTACACACAAATACACACCTGCCTCAGTTGCATTATATATGCCAATGCCCTTACACACAAATACACACCCTGCCTCAGTTGCATTATATATGCCAATGTCCTTACACACAAATACACACCTGCCTCAGTTGCATTATATATGCCAATGCCCTTACACACAAATACACACCTTGCCTCAGTTGCATTATATATGCCAATGCCCTTACACACAAATACACACCCTGCCTCAGTTGCATTATATATGCCAATGTCCTTACACACAAATACACACCTGCCTCAGTTGCATTATATATGCCAATGCCCTTACACACAAATACACACCCTGCCTCAGTTGCATTATATATGCCAATGTCCTTACACACAAAAACATCCTGCCTCAGTTTCATTATATATGCCAATGCCCTTACACACAAATACACACCCTGCCTCAGTTGCATTATATATGCCAATGCCCTTACACACAAATACACACCTGCCTCAGTTGCATTATATATGCCAATGCCCTTACACACAAATACACACCCTGCCTCAGTTGCATTATATATGCCAATGCCCTTATACACAAATACACACCCTGCCTCAGTTGCATTATATATGCCAATGCCCTTACACACAAATACACACCTGCCTCAGTTGCATTATATATGCCAATGCCCTTACACACAAATACACACCTTGCCTCAGTTGCATTATATATGCCAATGCCCTTACACACAAATACACACCCTGCCTCAGTTGCATTATATATGCCAATGTTCTTACACACCTGCCTCAGTTGCATTATATATGCCAATGCCCTTACACACAAATACACACCCTGCCTCAGTTGCATTATATATGCCAATGTCCTTACACACAAAAACATCCTGCCTCAGTTTCATTATATATGCCAATGCCCTTACACACAAATACACATCCTGCCTCAGTTGCATTATATATGCCAATGTCCTTACACACAAATACACACCTGCCTCAGTTGCATTATATATGCCAATGCCCTTACACACAAATACACACCTGCCTCAGTTGCATTATATATGCCAATGCCCTTACACACAAATACACACCTGCCTCAGTTGCATTATATATGCCAATGCCCTTACACACAAATACACACCCTGCCTCAGTTGCATTATATATGCCAATGCCCTTACACACAAATACACACCCTGCCTCAGTTGCATTATATATGCCAATGCCCTTACACACAAATACACACCCTGCCTCAGTTGCATTATATATGCCAATGCCCTTACACACAAATACACACCCTGCCTCAGTTGCATTATATATGCCAATGCCCTTACACACAAATACACACCCTGCCTCAGTTGCATTATATATGCCAATGCCCTTACACACAAATACACACCCTGCCTCAGTTGCATTATATATGCCAATGCCCTTATACACAAATATACACCCTGCCTCAGTTGCATTATATATGCCAATGCCCTTACACACAAATACACACCCTGCCTCAGTTGCATTATATATGCCAATGCCCTTACACACAAATACACACCCTGCCTCAGTTGCATTATATATGCCAATGCCCTTACACACAAATACACACCCTGCCTCAGTTGCATTATATATGCCAATGCCCTTACACACAAATACACACCCTGCCTCAGTTGCATTATATATGCCAATGCCCTTACACACAAATACACATCCTGCCTCAGTTGCATTATATAGGCCAATGCCCTTATACACAAATACACACCCTGCCTCAGTTGCATTATATATGCCAATGCCCTTACACACAAATACACATCCTGCCTCAGTTGCATTATATAGGCCAATGCCCTTACACACAAATACACACCCTGCCTCAGTTGCATTATATATGCCAATGCCCTTACACACAAATACACACCCTTCCTCAGTTGCATTATATATGCCAATGTCCTTACACACAAATACACACCTGCCTCAGTTGCATTATATATGCCAATGCCCTTACACACAAATACACACCTGCCTCAGTTGCATTATATATGCCAATGCCCTTACACACAAATACACACCTTGCCTCAGTTGCATTATATATGCCAATGCCCTTACACACAAATACACACCTGCCTCAGTTGCATTATATATGCCAATGCCCTTACACACAAATACACACCCTGCCTCAGTTGCATTATATATGCCAATGCCCTTACACACAAATACACACCCTGTCTCAGTTGCATTATATATGCCAATGCCCTTACACACAAATACACACCCTGCCTCAGTTGCATTATATATGCCAATGCCCTTACACACAAATACACACCCTGTCTCAGTTGCATTATATATGCCAATGCCCTTACACACAAATACACACCTGCCTCAGTTGCATTATATATGCCAATGTCCTTACACACAAAAACATCCTGCCTCATATATATATATATATATATATATATATATATATATATATATATATATATATATATATATATATATATTATATCTTACACACATTCCCTGAAATGTCCTAAATGTTCAAATGCCATAAAGGTGAGAACCTTCCCCCAGTTAGTTGTCCTGTGGGTGCAAATACATAATCACCTATGTATGTTAATTAGTTTAAAGTTACAAGTACGACCCCTTTCCTGAGTGCCCCAAATACACCAATGCCCTTACCCCCGTGCATGCCAATGTGTCACAACAGCCTCCCTCCAATCGTCTCATACATGTCGATCCCTCAATATTAGTGTCCCTTGTGTAAGACATATAGCCTGTTGCCCAGGGTTACTTGCCTGGCAGTATAGCCGATACAGTGGCACAGCAGCATAGGACATCCCCACCATTCCTACCACCGCCGCAGCCACGTAGGTCAGCACGGTTTTATTTCTATTCTTCCACTCCTGCTCTTGTCCTCGGGTATACGGGTTACGGCTCTTGAATCCCCTGAGCTGGTACTGCAGTACGGTTGCCCGGGCCGGGCACTGCCGCGTTGACCCCCAAACATGACCCCGACACCCCAACCTTCCCAATAATAACAGCATGTTCCCGTGTCAGGAACCGACCTCCGTGGGATTTCGCGACTCGCGAGATTTCCATCTTTACTCGCTGAGGCTCTCGGCGATTTCCGGAGAGAGACTTCGGCTGCTTCCGGAAGAGGTGCTGGGGTTGGGGAGAGGGATGTGGGTTGTTTGGTCCTGCGTGTCCGTGGGTTGGCGTGGGATGTTTGGACACTGAGACAAGGTTCGCAGGGAAGGTCACAGACGGACTTGACAGTGCTACTTTAACCCTTTGTCTTTCAGGAAGAGCTGCAATGTATTGTTGGTCAAGTGGTTTACAGCTCTGCAAATAAGGGTTAATGTCGCACTGTATTGCGACTTGTCTGCTGCATATCGTTAGGTCAGGAGGGTGTTTAGTTTTGATAGTATTAGACGTCAGCCATTGTCTTTGGCATTTGCAGGAGCGGGGGTGGCATGGGTGCTAAGTAAATGTCGCCTGGGTGGCAATGTCTCTGCTGTGCCATGATAGGAATATAGCTCCTATGCTGGAATACTGAAGGGCATCCCTATAGATGCTAGATAGTGCATAGTGTAACAATGTGATGCAGCCGCTTTGGTATTCAGTGGGTTAAACCACAAACATTTCTTGCACCAGCAGCATAAGTGTAGGTTTGTCAGGTTCCAGTATTTCACCAGACTGTGTTTCAACAAGTTGCCCTGAAAAATATATGAAACTATTTTACACTTAAAAGGGTCACAGAACCTAATTATAAAATATTTTTGTTGTTTTATTATTGAATAACATCAGCTAACTAAACATTTTAAAACAAATTAACATCTTTTTGTTTGTGAATTGTTTGATTCAATTGTTTTTCAAAATCCAAACTCCACCCACCTTTTGCCTTATTTGGTGGAGCCAATCCAGACTTTGTCTTCAGACAGCAAGGCATGCTATAGTCATCATATTATTAGTATAAAGCAGTGGTTGTCAAAAGTGTGAGGCAGGCCCCCCAGGGGGCACTAGAGCATATAAGGGGAGGCGCAGGAGCAATGACTGTGCACTATCCCAGGGTTCAGAAACCTTGGCACCCTAAATGTTTTGGAACTACATGTTCCACAATGCTCAGACAGCCTAAAGAGTATCTCAGCATCATGGGAAATGTAGTTCCAAAACATCTGGGGTGCCAAGGTTGCTGACCCCTGCACTATCCTATGGAAACCACAAGCAGCTGCTGACTTTGGCAAAACAGTATAGTTTTGTAAAAGCTGACAATTATATTTGCCATGTTGTGGTGGAATAAGGCAAAGGGTAGGATGTAGGTGGGATAAAAGCACTGAGGTTGAAATAGCTCGGAGACCATTTGTTGTCTTGATCAGTAACTTGTGTTTAACACAGGAGTAACAAAGTTCAAATTGAAATGTGAGTAAAGCTCTTTTGATTGACAGAATCAGCTCTTGAGAGCTGTGTGTGAACCCTGGATCAAAGGAAAATTACACAAATTATAACTAAGAATACATATTACAATTTTCTTTAAAAATAAAAAAAAATAAAGTAACATCTATTATGGGGGTGGGTGCTATATTGTAAATTTCATCAGAGGGGAGGCTAACCGCTCAAGACTTTGAAAATCCCTGGTATAAAGTGAATTGTTTTGCAGATGTTCTCTGCTAAAGCCAGATAGGGAGAGATATGTATCAAGGTTAGCCTTGAGAAGTCTACAGTGTGTATTTCCACCTCTGAGTATTAGAAATTTCACAATTATTAGAGCGATATTACATGAAAATAGGACTAAGTAAATAAAGTATAATGCAAAGTAATCTCAAGGTGTTTGCAGTCCCTTTAAAATGGGGTCAAATATGACAACTGCTTTTGGTATATGTCTAATGAGCTGTAGATATATGCCCATACTATCCTTTAGATTACAACTGGCAGAGGAAAGTACACAATGGAATCGGATCTGAGGGCTGATTATTACTGAAAGGGACATGAATCACATTTTTTTCCTTTGATGATTCAGATAGAGCATGCGGTTTTAAACAACTTTCCAATTGACTTCTATTATCTAATCTATTCTCTTTGCATCCTTGATTGAATGTTATACCTAGGTAGGCTCAGAGGCAGCAATATACTACTAGGAACTAGCTGCTGATTTGCGGCTGCACATATATGCCTCTTGTCATTGGCTCACACTATGCATTCCTGCTCCCTCAACAAAAATTCCAAAGAAAAAGAAGCAAATTTTATAACCAATATAAATTGAAAAGATGTTTAGAATTGTATGCTGTATAGAATCTATCTGAATCATGAAATGTAAAATATTTTGTTTTATGTCCCTTTAACATACCTCTCCCCAGATCTCCCACTGATTTTCATAATGTTTTTTTTAGTGACAGCAGGTAATCCTACATATGTGACAAGTCTACCCTTTAAGTCCTGTCTTCCTGTTTCTGATCACTAATTTGTAGAAGCCAGTCAATAGTTTATACAGATATGTAAAATATAATAACAACCCATTTGAACAATTATGCCTAGTTTAGATTTGCCAACATTTAAAAACAAAAAACAAAAAAAAACACAGTCCATCACAATTTGCATGCTTAACCTCTTAAGGACATATGACAGAATTTTTCCGTCATAAAACAATTGAGCAAACTGAAAGCTGTGTCGTTAAAGGGACATTTTATTATTAGGCAAATATTTATTGCAAGTTGTGTATTTAATCCCCAGCAAAAGTGTTAAGTACATATCTAAAGTTTTACTGAGGAGCTGCAGTCCATTACTGCTCTCAAGAATGACATGGCGAGTGAGCAAATTGCAAAGCATTTTTGATATCACTCCATTTAAATAGAAATAGAGCCTTGGCTTTTATGGTTTACATATCAAAACTTTTTATTTTGTTTTAGTAGACAACCCAAGGTATTGATCTTGGCCGATTTTGGTATATTTTTTAGACCATATTCCCGCTAAATGCAATCATATTAAACAAATTGTAAAATTGTTCACAAACTTTCGGGTTCACACTGAAATGATTTACATACCGCTTGTGCAGTCATAACATAAATGTTGTAAAAGCTTCTCTGGGATTCCCATTTCAGCATTTTATCAGACATGCATGGTTTTGCCTTTGCTTTTTAGTAATTAGAAGGCCGCTAATTGCAGCTGCTCACCACACTTCTGAAATTCCTAGCAGTGAAGGAGTTAATCAGGTAGCTTGCAATGTTAAAGGGATATGAAATCCAAAATATGTTCTTCATGATTCAGAAAGATCATACAATCTTAAACAACTTTCCAATTTACTTCAATTATCTAATTTGCTTTGGTCTCTTGGTATCCTTTGTTAAAAAGTATACATAGGTAGGCTCAGGAGCTGGAAGTTAGCTGCTGATTGGTGGCTGCACATATACACTTCTTATCATTGGCTTACTGATGTGTTCAGCTAGCTTCCAGTAGTGCATTGCTGGTCCTTAAATAAAGGATACTAAGAGAATAAAATCAAATTGATAATAGAAGTTAATTGGAAAGTTGTTTGAATTCGCAATGCTCTATCTGAATCCTGAAAGAACAATTTTGTGTTTCCTGTCCCTTTTAAGTTTAGCTCTAGTATAAAGACTACCCTCCTAGTTGACACCTCCCACCCCCTGATACCTACCTGATCTCTGCCCAACATCTATCTTCACTCCCTCACCCCCACTGGTCACCCACCATCTTAGGTACTGGCAGACAAGTCTGCCACCATTAAGTTTTAGGGCACACTTTTTTTATTTTTTTTATTTAATTTTTTTGTGTATTATTTTCTGCAGTGTAGGATTACCCCTTATCCTCCCACCTACCTGATTCCTCCCAAACAGCTCTTTAACCCTCCCCCTCTAATTCTTTCCGCCATCTTGGGTACTGGCAGCTGTCGGCCAGTACCCAGTTTATATGTATTTATATAATTATTTTTTTTTTTTTTAATTCATAAAAAAAACAAAAAACTGCAGTGTAGCAGCCCCCCTCCAATCGATTTATCATGCATTGCTCCCCTCTCATTGTCCCCTTTTCCATAGTGTAGTGGATCCCTCCCTCTGTGTAAAAAAAATTCTGTTGCATAGCGATCCCACCTCACATACCACTAACTGCACCACCGCAAGCCGATGCAAACAGGGACACAGGGTTCCTGTTTGCATCAGTGATCTGATTCATATGGTAACGCTAGCGCTGTCATTGCTTCCTAACTATATGAAGACAGATGTCTTCTCCCTCTGTCCGCGGTCTTAGCTGTCGGAGCTGACTGCTGGCACTGCAGTATGAGGGAGAAGGTTTACGCAGCTACTACGTCAACAGGGTACGCAGAGCAAAGTATCCTGTGATGTAGTAACTACATCAAGGTAGCTTAAGGGGTTAATCACCCCAGTCATGGTCCCTAATGTACTATGCACAAGTAGTCAGTAGGGGTCCCCGTAACTTGCAATTACTAACCAAACAAAAGCATAGGCAGAAACAAATAGGAGTTTGCTGTTGACTTCTGCTTGTTCTTTAAATGTACATTTTGTTTTGCTAAATGTTTAAACTCTTCTCACAACCTTATTCATAAAGGAAAAATAATGCAGATAAAATTTGTTGTATTGTCACGGGATTCCCTGGCTGTGTGTGTGTTTTGTGAACATGTTGGTGAGTGTGTGTCTGAGTGTCATTTTTCTCTATGAGGATCGCACATAGCTAATTTTATGCCTCTTTAAATGTGCCCGCTCATTTTAGTCACTTGGACAAAAATTGCAAAGACCATTTTTTTTGCGCACACTGCTAAAAAATAAATATATAAATTAGAGGAATATTGCTTCCAGAATGCACACAGTGTATGGGGAAAAAGCCTTACTACATTGAGTTAGAGAGTGATTAACAATATCCACAAAAGATTAATTGAATTGTTTTCACTGATAATCTCCTCACTTGTGTGGTATATTGATGTCAGACATCCCAACCTGCAAAA
Organism: Bombina bombina; assembly: GCF_027579735.1. Classification (NCBI taxonomy): domain Eukaryota; kingdom Metazoa; phylum Chordata; class Amphibia; order Anura; family Bombinatoridae; genus Bombina; species Bombina bombina. Next base: position 1,520,154,512 of record NC_069499.1, on the reverse strand, counting down.
ACTAATTTCAGGGAGGTGGCTTCACTCGCTACTGTGCCCCTCCCTCCCAGTTATATATTGGACACCTTGAAACTCTAAATAAGATAGACTTATCTTTAAAGTAGCTTCCCACTAAAGTCACATTAAAAAAAAAGTAGCTTTATTGCACAACCACATACAACAAACCTATTTTCCAGTGATCGTACGCTTGTTGAATGCTTAGATATTTTAGAATACAAAGTTTAATTCTGTGCAGTAAATAAGGTAGTATTTGTGTTTTATTTTATTAAAATAAGTGGGGGCTTTTTGGTTACTGATGCATGCTTTGAGGGTCCTATAACGTCCCAGTAACTAAAGGCATTCTTTAAAGAAACACTTTTCCGGATTTGCGCCACATTGGATCATAGTACTTGGAGTTTCAGGGAGATTGCATTCCATTTGCTGGCATCAGGGAGCCGCTCTTACAATCAGGGAGACTCCCTGAACTTCAGCGAGGGTTGGGATGTCTGTGATGTATAAGAAACACTTGTATACCCATCTGACAAGGGCTTTGTTTTGGACTATATTGTAATAATCCCAGGTGAAAAAGTTTAACCCCTTCACTACCGGGACTTTCAGAGAAAAACATTCACAAAATACCGGATAATTTTTAGCATTTTTGCTATCACTACATTTAAACAGAAATAGAGCCTTAGGTATTTTATATACCTGTCAAAACTATATATATATTCTTTAAGTAGACAACCCAAGGTATTGATCTAGGCCCATTTTGTTATATTTCATGCCACCATTTCACCCCCAAATGAGATCAAATAACAAAAAAAAAAAAAAATGTTGTTTTTTTCACAAACTTTGGGTTTCTCACTGAAATTATTTACATACTGCTTATGCAATCATGGTACACATAGTTGTAAAAGCTTCTCTAGGATCCCCTTTGTTCAGAAATATCAGACATATATGGTTTTGCCTTTGCTTTTTGGTAATTAGAAAGTTGCTAATTGCAGTTGCGCACCACACTTCTATTATTTCCGGCAGTGAATGGGGTTAATTAGGTAGCTTGTAAGGTTAATTTTAGCTTTAGTGTAGAGCTTACCCTCCCACCTGACACTTCCCACCCCCTGATCCCTCTCAAACAGCTCTCTTCCCTGCTCCACCCTCCACTGGTCACCCCCATCTTAAGTACTGGTATGTATATATATATATATATATATATATATATATATATATATGTATATATATATATGTATATATATATATATATATATATATATATATATATATATATATATATATATATATATATATATATATATATATATATATATATATATATATATAAAAAAAATCTGCTGTGCAGGATCCTTCCTTACCCTCCAACCTCCCAGATCCCTCCTAAACAGCTCTCTAACATTCCTCACTCTAGCTATATCTGCCATCTAAAAAAAAAAATTTTTTCAATTATTTTCTGTAGTGTAGTGGCCCCCCTCCCACGATCATTATTTAGGGCCCCCCAAACCCCTTTTTCTGTAGTGTAGCTGCCCCATCTTTTCCTGACCCTTTTATTTTTTTCTGTAGCGTAGGGTCCTCCCACTCTCTCCCCCTCAATCCCCCCTCCACTGCTGGGCCTGCCACCCGCCTACCGCTCACACCTCCCGCCGGCACCAGCAACGATCGTTACAGACGGTGACACACAGTTTCACCGTCTGTAACAATAGGGCATCTCCCATCATATGGAACCAGAGCACCGATCTTGCTCCGATTCCATATGCGGCAGATGACTGGAGCTTCGGGAACTCCAGCTCTCGGCTGTTAAGTTACAGCACAGACGTGTGTGTATGTATATGTACATATATGTGTGTGTGTGTATATATATATATATATATATATATATATATATATATATATATATATATCTATATCACACACACGTCTTGTGGTATGATTAGCAAAGTACCGCAAGACGTATATATACGTCAGATTGAGTGTGGGGTTAAGAAGCGCTAAAGAATTAGACCATGTAATTCTTGCACTGCAATATCCCTTTAACCCAGGGTTTGATTTTACTAGGTGCCTAAGTGCCACTGGTGCCCTAAAAAGTGGTCAAGTTGCTTACATTTTGAGGTCCTACAGCGTCTCCTGATACTGATGACCAAAAACAGCCGTCGCCGATGTATGTGGGGGAGTAGTCTAGTCTTACCGCAGCATGTACTCAAACTCATTCATTTATATGTAGCTTTATTTGTATGTCTCATTAAATTATAATTATGGACTAACCCTTTTAGTGTTTCTATGAAAAGTTTGTGTATATGTATACATATTAGGGATAGACCGATATATCGGAGCGGCCGATTATTAGGGCCGATATTTGGAATTTCTGAAATAATCAGTATCGGCCAGAAACTTACCGATATGGAGCAAATCAAAAGAAATTTTTAACTCTGTGTACTTCAGGGAAACTAAGTAGTTTTAAGTGACACAAATCATAACACAAATCATCTATAGCACATACATGGACATAGCATCTAATAATAAATAGCACTGATAGCAGAGTCCAAGCCCAGGTGTTCCTGGGAGCTCAGTTACCAACTACCATACCCCCCAATGGCAGGCCTGTAGATGTACTTGCATAAACAAACCTACAGTATATGATTTGTGAAATGGAAAATGTGATCTTTAAGTGGCACTTAAAGGGACAGTCTACCATAGAATTGTTATTGTTTTAAACGATAGATAATCCCTTTATTTCCCATTCCCCAGTTTTGCATAACCAACACAGTTATATTAAAGTGAAGGTCAAGTCTGCGCTTCTGCTTATCAGTTTCTAATATGTTTTTAAAATTCAATATGATGTTCATTCATCAAATACTTAGTAAATCAAATCAAAAGTAGTAAATTTGATCTGTTGAATGCACTCCGTTTATGCTGTATATTCCGCCCGTCATCGACCCTCTATTGATTGACAGAGTTTAACTCCAATCTATTGTCCAGCCCCTTTTCATTTTCGTCATTGAGAGCTTCCGCGCATGCGTGTAAGGAAATATTGCGTCATCATCGGCATGCTCGTCCATGTTACGCGCATGCGTTGTACGCTCGCAGAATTCTTGTCACTTGGAATCCACAGCATCGCTCACTCGCATACTCGGCAATTAGCTGTGTTATATATAACAACCTGTAAGATTGAAGAGGCAGAGCAGATAACTAACGAATTGGGCAACCTTACAATCTATCTATTACTCTTTATGGCATTATTTTTTTATTCTCGATTGGGGCTAACATATCAATTAGTTATTTCTTTGGCCAATTGCATACAAACTTACGGCCGTGAAAGAAACGCATGCGCTATTGAGCTAACTATACGCATGCGCACTGCAAATTAAAACAAGGGTGCACGAGCGTAGTCCGCTTGTAATAAACAAAGCGGCATCAGAGGATCAAAATAAGGAAGTGTTGTATGGGCGGAGCAACGCGTGATAACAAAGGTAAATTATATATTAATTTTATTCGAAAAGGAATCATAATTTATACATATAAAGTTAGCGACTTTAATATTTATAACATAAGCTTTAACATGATGTATTGAGAGCAGAAAAAATTGACCTTCACTTTAATATACTTTTTTACCTCTGTGATTACCTTGTATCTAGGAACCTTCTTCCAGCCCCCTGATCACATGACTGTGACTGTTTATTATCTATTGTCTTGCAGTTAGCATTGTGTTGTGCTAAATCTTAAATAACCCCCTGTGCCTGAACACATTGTTATCTATATGGCCCACGTGTACTTTCTGTCTCTTTGTGTTGAAAAGAGATTTAAAAAGCATGTGATAAGAGGCAGCCCTCAAAGGCTTAGAAATTAGCATATGAGCCTACCTATGTTTAGTTTAAACTAAGAATACCAAGAGAAAAAAGCAAATTTGATGATAAAAGTAAATTGGAAATTGTTGATTAAAATTAAAAGTCCTATCTGAATAATGAAAGTTTAATTTATACTAGACTGTCCCTTTAAAGTTACATAGTTTCTCTGAAGTACACAGAGCTAAATTACTTTTGATTTGCTCATTGGTGTCAGCAAGAAATAAAATCAATCTGCTTGCTAATTGCTGTCACAAATAGAACATTATTTGTTGCATTCTGATAAATTTTACACATTTGCAAAACATTTCACTAAAGCTGCTATATCTGATGATTTTTTAATTTTAAATATTTTATTTTCCCCTTTCATGGGCATAGAAAAAAAGATTAAAAAAAAATGATAGTTCAGGCACATCAATTAAATGTCCACAACAAACCTTTAGTAGAAAGCTATGCAGTATAGGAGACTAGTATCATTATTCTCTTTCATTGGATAACAATGCTCCGACCATTAGGTTGCGCTGTTACACATGTATAAAACTGCCCATAAGTGACATAATAAAGAAACTTAGAGTCCACTCCTCAGTACCAGGGAAGGTATTTGCAATCCAGTAAATATATGAGCATATTAAAAATTAAAACAAATAAATCTAGCACTGATATTCCAGCATGTCCTTTCTTTCCCTGTCAAGTGGCAGTATATACTGTATATATTTTTTTACTTTTAACCCTTATCTATAAAGTGTACCAAGTGAGCGTGTTTTTAGTGAAGTGGCAGCAATATATGAAAAAAACCCAGAAGCTGTTTAACAGGAGAACATGCTGAAATGTTATGCTTTTTGCACTATGTTTTTTCTACTTAACTGGGAGTATTAAACAAATTGTGTAGTGTCTAGCTTTGCAGTAGTGACTTCAAGGGACACTGAACCCAATTTTTTTCTTTGGTGATTCAGATAGAGCATGACATTTTAAGCAATTTTCTAATTTACTCCTATTATCAAACTGTCTTCATTCTCTTGGTATCTTTATTTAAAATGCAAGAATGTTGAAAATGTGAAAGTTTAGATTCCGGCCCATTTTTTGTGAACAACCTGGGTTGTCCTTGCTGATTGGTGGATAAATTCACCCACTAATTAAAAAGTGCTGTCCAGAGTACTGAACCAAAAAAAGTTTAGATGCCTTCTTTTTCAAATACAAATAGTACATTAGAAAATTGCTTAAAATTGCATGCTCTATCTGAATCAAGAAAGAAAAAAATTGGGTTTAGTGTCCCTTTAAATTTATTTTATATCAGTGTGCAGTTTAAAAGGGATTTATGCCATTTTTCTATGTTTTGGGAAGCCATTTAATAAGTTAATTTTCAAGCACTTTATTTTTCCGAGTTAATTACTTTTAATGTTTAAAATTTTAATAAGCATGTTCAGTTTATACCTGATTTGTATAGAAACTGTGTTGATTTTTCAAAACTTTAAATGTATAGAATATCGGCCCCTGTTATCGGCCTTAAAGGCGGTCAATAAAAAGGTATTGGTATCGGACCTGAAAAAACGATATCGGTCTATCCCTAATACATACTGTATACATATATGTGCTATGTATGTGTGTGTGTGTGTGTGTATATATATTACTGTGTATGTATGTATATACACATCTATTAAAAAAATACCGTAGATTAAAAAATAAAAGTCTTGAAGGCTTGAACTAGCAGTTGTATTAACTTTCAATACAATTGCTGGTTAAATTCATCAAGTGTTCAATAATCTGCAAAAAGTGTGCATTTTTTTATAATTAAAACCATTTAAAACTATTTTATTATACAGGTAGAGATGCCCATATCCGGAATTCCAAAATCCAAACTTATTCTGAAATCCAAACTTTTTAATTAATACTGTATATTGTTTAAAATGATCAAAAAATACTAATTTTCCCTGCCTAAATATAGGTAGGCTCATATACTAATTTCTAAGCCCTTGAAAGCTGCCTCTTATCTGATTACATGTTACAGTTTTTCACAGCTAGAGTGCGTTAGTTCATTTGTGCCATATAGATAACATTGCGCTCAATCCTTATGAGAGGGCACTGATTGGCTAAAATGTAAGTCTGCAGAGGCTTAGATACAAGGTAATCACAGAGGTAAAAAGTATATTAATATAACCGTGTTGTTATGCAAAACTGTGGAATGGTTAATAAAGGGATTATCAATTTTTTTTTAAACAATAACAATTCTGGAATAGACTGTGCCTTTAAACACATGTATATTTAAGCAATAGTACAATAAGGAATGAGCCTTTGACCATACAACAATAAATACTGCAAGAGATTAAATAACACAATTTTACTAGAAAAGCCCTTTCAGTATATATCAAGCCAGCTACCTTAAAGGGACACTGTACTCAAAAATTTAATTTTGTGATTCAGATTGAGCATGAACTTTTATGCAAATTTCGAATTTACTCCTATTATCAAATTTTCTTAATTCTCTTGGTATCTTTATTTGAAATGCAAGAATGTAAGTTTAGATGCTGGCCCATTTTTGGTGAACAACATGGGTTGTCCTTGCTGATTGGTGGATAAATTCATCCACCAATAAAAAAGTGCTGTCCAGAGTACTGAAACCAAAAAAAAAGCTTAGATGCCTTCTTTTTCAAAAAATGATAGCAAGAGAACGAAGAAAAATTGAAAATAGGAGTAAATTAGAAAGTTGCTTCAAATTGCATGCTCTATCTGAATTACAAATGAACAAATTTGGGTTCAGTGTCCCTTTAAAAATATTTAATAGGTGTTTTTTTTTTAAATTTGTTTGCGGGAATTAAGCACACAGTAGTTTTGATAGTTTTAAAATGATATGCGGTAACAACTAAGAGCATGTAATGCTTTTACTATAATGGCCGTTTAAATAAGAGCGTAAATGTAAAGGAAATATTGGTAAACAATTGAAAAAAAACGCTACAGCAGGTAAAATGTATCTCTTTATATAGCTGAGACTAGATTGAAAATAATGAGAAGTGCATTTCATAATCATGTGTAATGTTTTTGTTCCCTGTGATGATTTGCATTTCCTGTTTAGCAGAATGTAAACATCTGAAGTTATTGGTGAAAATAAAAATAAACCTTTTTGTTTTTCAGGCAATTAAAATTATTCTAAGTTGACTGGGCGTCGTCATGGCAAGTTCTTCCAAAATAAGGTATTCTGTGAAAATGTATATTTATTATCCTCTTAATCAATCTTTAAGGGAAGGTAAACTTGAGCCTACTCGCTCAAGTCATAGGATATAATTTAAAAAATGAGCTAGACTTTAATTAATGAAATCTGTCATTTTATACAGAACTTCTTACATATTTACATTTTAATAGTCTTCAGCCCCTTTGCACAAACGTCACAGCCCGGGGGAAACAACAATTAGTTGATTGCAGACGAGTCATCTGTCCATCAACTGAAGACTATGGCGAGCTGAGGAACGGCGTTTATCGTTCCTGCATTAAAATGTGAATATCTAAGAAGTTCTGTATAAATTACCAATTTCATGAATTAAAGTCTAGCTCATTTTTTAAATTATATCCTATGACTTGAGCGAGTACGCTCAAGTTTACCTTCACTTTAAAGAGACATTTTCTTATAATTTAATATTAAAGTGATGGTAAATCTGAGCGTTTAATAAATGCACGGATTTACCATCACTTAAAATAAACTCTAGTTTCTGTCATCACTAAATAAACTCACCCTATCTGTGCTGGAGTAGATTGCTAAACACAGCGCCTCCGGACACCCACGGCTCATCACTCCTCAACGAGGTGACGTTTCCACTTATAAACCTATAGCGTGTCAACTGACATCCTAGCATAGCTATAGGTTTACAGGTGGAAACGTCACCCTGTTGGTAAAGAGTGCTGTGCCGTGGATGGCCGGAGGCGCTGAGTTTAGAGATTTACTTTAGCACAGAAAGGGTGAGTTTAGCACTCCTTTTTTAGTTAGTGATGACAGAAACTAGTTTATTTTTAGTGATGGTAATTCCGAGCGTTTGTTGAACGCTTGGATTTACTATCACTTTAAAGCAGGGGTCAGCAACCTTGGGCCCACAGATGTATTGGAACTACATTTCCCATGATGCTCAGACAGCCTAAATAGTGTCTCAGCATCATGGGAAATGTAGTTCCAAAACATATGGGCGCCCAAGGCTGCTGACCCCCTGCTTTAAAGGACCACAATACAGTAGAATAGCATAATCAACAGATGCGTAATAAAAAGACAATGCTAAAGCACTGTCTGAATTTCAAATGAGTAGATTAATTTCAAAGTTAGTTTTATTTTACTTTCCAACGCATCATGTGACAGCCATCAGCTAATCACAAAATGCATATGCATATATTCTGTGAAGTCTTGCACATGCTCATTTTGAGCTGGTGCCTAAGAAAGTGTGCACATTTAGATTATGGAATTCAATTGAATGCATGTTGCAGACTATGGCCAAGATGATAAATCCAGGGCAATTTACAGCATGTGGAACATTATTTTTACACTTGGTCTTGTGTAAACTACAATGCTTTATTGGCTACTATATGTTGTTTACTAAAATGTTTAATTAACTCCTTAATGACCACAGCACTTTTCCATTTTCTGTCCGTTTGGGACCAAGGCTATTTTTACATTTTTGCGGTGTTTGTGTTTAGCTGTAATTTTCATCTTACTCATTTACTGTACCCACACATATTATATACCGTTTTTCTCGCCATTAAATGGACTTTCTAAAGATACCATTATTTTCATCATATCTTATAATTTACTATAAAATTTTTTATAAAATATGAGGAAAAAATTGAAAAAAACACACTTTTTCTAACTTTGACCCCCAAAATCTGTTACACATCTACAACCACCAAAAAACACCCGTGCTAAATAGTTTCTAAATTTTGTCCTGAGTTTAGAAATACCCAATGTTTACATCTTCTTTGCTTTTTTTGTAAGTTATAGGGCCATAAATACAAGTAGCACTTTGCTATTTCCAAACCATTATTTTTCAAAATTAGCGCTAGTTACATTAGAACACTAATATCTTTCAGGAATCTCTGAATATCCATTGACATGTATATATTTTTTTTTAGTAGACATCCCAAAGTTTTCATCTAGGCCCATTTTGGTATATTTCATGCCACCATTTCACCGCCAAATGCGATTAAATACAAAAAATCGTTCACTTTTTTACAAATTTTTTCACAAACTTTTGGTTTCTCACTGAAATTATTTACAAACAGCTTGTGCAATTATGGCTTAAATGGTTGTAAATTCTTCTCTGGGATCCCCTTTGTTCAGAAATAGCAGACATATATGGCTTTTTAGTAATTAGAAGGCTGCTAAATGCCACTGCGCACTACACGTGTATTATGCCCAGCAGTGAAGGGGTTAATTATGGAGCATGTAGGGAGCTTCTAGGGTTAATTTTAGCTTTAGTGTAGTGTAGTAGACAACCCCAAGTATTGATCTAGGCCCATTTTGGTATATTTCATGCCACCATTTCACCGCCAAATGCGATCAAATTAAAAAAAACGTAAAATTTTTCACAATTTTAGGTTTCTCACTGAAATCATTTACAAACAGCTTGTGCAATTATGGCACAAATGGTTGTAAATGCTTCTCTGGGATCCCCTTTGTTCAGAAATAGCAGACATATATGGCTTTGGCGTTGCTTTTTGGTAATTAGAAGGCCGCCAAATGCCGCTGCATTTCACACGTGTATTATGGCTAGCAGTGAAGGGGTTAATTATGTAGCTTGTAGGGAGCTTGCAGGGTTAATTTTAGCTTTAGTGTAGAGCTCAGCCTCCCACCTGAAACATGAGACCCCCTGATCCCTCCCAAACAGCTCTCTTCCCTCCCCCACCCCCCAATTGTCCCCGCCATCTTAAGTACTGGCAGAAACTCTGCCAGTACTAAAATAAAAGCTATATTTGGGCTTTTTTGTGTTTTTTTTTTATAGCATATTTACATATGCTGCTGTGTAGGATCCCCCCTTAGCCCCCAGCCTTACTGATCCCCCACCAAAGAGCTCTCTAACCCTCCCCCTCTGCCTTAATGGGCGCCATCTTGGGTACTGGCAGCTGTCTGCCAGTACCCAGTTTAGTGAAAAAATGTGCCTTTTTTAAAAAAAAAAAACCCTTTTCTGTAGTGTAGCTTCCCCCCCCCCCCCCAAGATCAACCCCCCACCCCTTCCACATCTCTTAGCTGTTTATTTACAGCTTTCTAAAACTTATTTTTTTGTACTTTTGAAAGTTTATTTTTCTGTAGTGTAGCGGTTCCCTCCCGCTCCCGCCCCGTGCGCGCTCCCGCCCCCGATCCCGCCCCCCTCCACTCCACTGGGCACATCGATGGCCGCCCACCCGCCTCCCAGACTTGCTCCCACCCACCAACGATACCGGCCACCGATGTCCGGTGCAGAGAGGGCCACAGAGTGGCTCTCTCTGCATCGGATGGCCAAGGGGGGTTATTGCAGGATGCCTCCATATCGAGGCATCACTGCAATAACCGGAAAGCAGCTGGAAGCGAGCAGGATCGCTTCCAGCTGCTTTCCAGACCAAGGACGTACGCCACACGTCCTCGGTCATTAACTGTATTTTTTTTGAGGACGTGTGGCGTACGTCCTTGGTCCTTAAGGGGTTAAAGCTTTTTTTATGGATCCAAGCACACCCTATGGGAAGCGGTTGTAGCAAGTGTATAGTGCTCATATTACAAGCAGTCAGTTAAGTTTTGCACTTTTTAAATGGATAGTCTATTCCAAATTTGTTATTGTTTAAAGGGACACTCAAGTCAAAATTAAACTTTCATTATTCAGATAGAGCATGCAATTTTAAACAACTTTCCAATTAACTTCCATTAAAAAAAAGTACATATTCTTTTTATATTTAAACGTTTTGTGTCACCAGCTCCTACTTAGCATGTGCAAGAATAAGCATATATGCATTTGTGATTGGCTGATGGCTGTCACATGGTACATGTATGCATTTGTGATTGGCTTATGACTGTCACATGGTACAGGGGGAGTGGAAATAGACATAACTTTTAAAATTGTCAGAAAAAAATCTACTATTCATTTGAAGTTTAGACTAAGTGCTATTGCATTGTCTTGTTATCTTGTATTTGTTGATTAGGCAAATCTACTGTGTTGACTGGTCCTTTAAGAAGATAATTAATCCCTTTATTACCATTCTCCAGTTTTGCATCACTAACACAGTTATATTAATATACTTTTTACCTCTGTGATTACTGTGTATATAATCATCTGCAGACTGCCCCCTTATTTTAGTTATTTTGTCAGACTTGCAATTTAGCCAATCAGTGCCCTCTCATAAATAACTCCACAATTGTGAGCACATTATTATTATTTATATGGCACACATGAGCTAGCGCTGTCTAGCTGTGAAAAACTGTCAATGCATTAAAATAAGAGGCAGCCTTCATGGGCTTAGAAATTAGCAGATAAGATTACTTAGGTTTAGCTTTCAACTAAGAATACCAAGAGAACAAAGCAAATTTAATGATAAAAGTAAATTGGAAAGTTGTTTAAAATTGCGTGCCCTATCTGAATCATTAAAGTTTAATTTTGACTAGACTTTCTCTTTAAAGTATTTGAAAAGCTAGTATAAACACTTGCTAGTGTGCATTTAAATACTCATTAAAATGCTGTAGAATTGAATAAATTAATGTAAATTAATGCTCCGTAAATAAATATAAAACAGAAAAAAGGTATTTAGGAAGAGTTAAAGGGACAGTAAGTCTTATCTTTTTATTTGTTAAAACAGTTAAAAAAGTGGTGTGTTAGTAAAAGTTATATTGTGTTGGGCCTTATTTTTTTTTGTTATCTCAGAAGCGTAGTATTTTAGAGCTCCCCGGTCACCCTCAGGCAAGCTGCTTTTTTAATATTTCAATCTGCTAGTGGTACAGCCAATGAGGACTGCACCACCAGGGTTGTGCACTCCACCAAAACCAAGTGTCTTCCTCATAACACAAGAGGGCAGCTTGTGTGGGAAGTGTGAAGAGGGAAATTTAAAAGACAAAGTAAATAACAAATAAAAAAAAAAGTCTTACTGTCCCTTTAAAGAGATCAGGTATATGACAATGTGCATTATTCTATGCTAAAACTCGCTCCATAAACATCGATTAGGATTGTGTTTCTGCAATGTTAGCAAATCATACCACTTGCATTGTTAGGCTGAACTTGTCATTTGCAATCATATAGCAGGGGTCTTCAAGCCTCCCTAACAGGACAGATTTTTAGGATTGTCTTGGTTAAGACAAGGTTAATAACCATGTTTTCAAATCGGCTGATTATTTCACCTGTGCGCCAGTTCAGATATCCTGAAAATCTGACCTGTTAGGGAGACCTGAGGACAGGTTTGAAAGATCCCTGATTTAAATGGACAGTAAAGTGAAAATTAAACTTTCATGGTTGAGATACAGCTGGCAGTTTTAACAACTTTCCAATTCTAGCTAATTTGCTTAGTTCATGTTTTATCCTTTGTTGAAAAGCATACCAAGGTAGGCTTGAGCATTAATACACTACTGGTAATTAGCTGCTGATTGGTGGCTGCACATATATGCCTCGTCATTGGCTTACCAGATATTTTCAGCTCCCAGAAGTGCATTGCTGCTTCTTCAACAAAGGATACCAAGAGAAACATAGAAACATAGATATTGATGGCAGATAAGAGCCATAGGCCCAGCAAGTCTGCCCAATATTACCTAACAGTATAAACTTATCTAGTTTGTAGGATAGCCTTATTCTTGTCCCATGCATTTTTAAAGTCCCCCACAGTTTTTTTTGCTTCTACCTCTTGAGGAAGTTTATTCCATAAATCAATCACTCTTTCTGTAAAGAAGTGCTTCCTCAAATTACTTCTGAATCTACTACCCTTTAGCTTGAGCTCATGACCCCTTGTTCTTGAATTTTCCATTTTATGTAAAATACCCACAGCCTCAGTTTTACTAAACTCTTTAATGTACTTGAAAGTTGCTATCATATCACCTCTTTCCCTTCTCTCCTCTAAGCTATACAGAAAGAAGCAGACCTGATAACAGAAGTAAATTGGAAAGTTGTTTAAAATTGTTTGCCTTAGCAGAATCAAGAAAGTAAAAAATAAATATAATAATTGGGTTTCATGTATCTTTAAAGACATTCAAGCCATGGATGCATTTCTGTATTGAACAGAAGCATTTTGTAATATACATGTGTTAGCAAAAATGCTTCTAATAAAAGCTATAGCTGTTTCAAAAGTGTATTTAAGTATGCACTGTGCACCAGCATTTTAAACATAGCACTTGCCCATGACTTAATTTGTTAATTGCTGACATCATACAAGCCCTACTTGTGCTCTGAGCAGCTGCAGTATTTAAAATGCTGTTGCACTGAGAATATCTAGCTATACCTCACATGTATGTGCAGAGAAAAATGTTAACACTAAAAAAGAAATAACTTTTACTAGAAGCATTTTTTTTGACAATACATGTATATTGTAAATATGTTTCTATTTATAGATGTAATTCAACTATGTGCATTTAAATTTCGACTGGAATATCCCTTTAATACTAAAATGCTCTGACAAATTAGCGTAATTGATTACTCATCTAGAATGTCACTTGGAATACATTTCATATTGTGTTTGTTTTTTTTCTTCTTTCTCGTGCTTTACTTAGTTCTTTAAAGCTTTTGTAGAATTGCTATCAATTAATTGTGTTGTTATGTGTTTGTTTTTCAGCGAGAGCAATATGCAAGTAATTACAGTAACCAAAGAAACAAGTCTCGGCTTGAGCCTTGTTGGAGAGATTAGCAGAACAGAAGGACCATTGATTTATATTAAGGACATTATCCCTGGAGGAGACTGTCACAAGGTAAAGACAATATAAATTATTGTTAAGTTAAAATGGCATTTAGTCTATAATACAAAGATCAGTGCTGGTACACTCTGTACAGCATTGTACCGTCCATACAAACACTTCCACACTCATCATTACATATTGATGAATAATAATGTAAGTTGTCAGGTTGTAAACTGAAGATAAGGGCTGAAAAACATCATGGTAAAGGGAGGGCAAAGAGTGCTGGTTCACTGCCTTCGCTTTAGAAGGGATTCTCAAAACTCCAGAGATTTTGGTTTGCGTAGGATGCGGCGTTGCTGTGCAATTTTGCCCTGCAAAGGAAAATTAAAGGGACAGTCAAGTCAAAATTGAACTTTCACTATTCAGATAGGGCATGCGATTTTAAACAACTTTCTAATTTTATTTTATCATCAAATTTGCTGTTTTCTCTTGATATTCTTAGTTGAAGCGAAACCTAGGTAAGCTCATATGCTAATTTCTGCCTCTCATCTCTGCATTTTGACAGTTTTTCACAGTTAGACAGTGCTAGTTCATGTGTGTCATATAGATAACATTGTACTCACTCATGTGGAGTTATTTAGGAGTTTGGCTAGAATGTTAGTCTGTCAAAAGCACTGAGATAAGGGGCAGTCTGCAGAGATATAACAGTGTTGGTTATGCAAAACTGGGGAATGGGTAATAAAGGGATTATCTGTCTTTTTAAACAATAACACTTTTGGTGTAGACTGTCCCTTTACATTTAAAATTTATTCACTTATGAAGTATTTAAAGGAACATGAACGTCAAAATTAAACTTTTATGATTTAGACGAGCACAAACATTTAAGAGACTTTTTAAATTTACTTCTATTATCAAATTTACTTAGTTTTTTTTTTTTTTTGCTGAATAGAATAACTATCAGTGCACTAGGAGTATCAGTACCCTGCTGGGAGTTAGCTGGTGATTGGTGGCTGCTCATATGTCTTGTGCCACTTGATCAACAGAGGTGTTAGATCCCAGTGGTACAGTTCTGTTCTGGAGATGATTTTAGCCATGTGTTTAACCCATTAGCTAGAGTTAAACACATAGTTATATCAGTGCCCTGCTGGGAGTTAGCTGGTGATTGGTGGCTGCTCATATGTCTTGTGCCACTTGATCAACAGAGGTGTTCAGCTAGATCCCAGTGGTACAGAGCTGTTCTGGAGATGAGTTTAGCTATGTGTTTAACCCATTAGCTAGAGTTAAACACATAGTTATATCAGTGTTTTCCCAGGCTGTGTATGATCCTGCACACATAGCTTGTTCACTTGTTGTATATCTCTCCTCATGTGCTATGTACCACAGCATTATTGAGTTCTCACGGTTCTGTCGCGCTTAGTACAGATTTGGATGACCGGTGCTTTGTATTGTCACCAGCTCTGTCTACTCTTCTTCTGCTAGCTCATCATGGTTGAGTTCTTCTATGCCAAGATAAAATGTATAATAATTCCTCAAACATCCATATCTTGTTAAAGGACTCGTCTGGCGTCCCTGCTCTTTAGTTACTGCTTTTCAAATAGTTGTGTTTCGGGCTTTAGTTAAAGGGACGGTCTACACCAGAATTTGTATTGCTTAAAAAGATAGATAATCCCTTTATTACCCATTCCCCAGTTTTGCATAACCATCACAGTTATAATACTATACTTTTTACCTCTGTGATTACCTTGTATCTAGGCCTCTGCTGACTGCCTTCTTATTTCAGTTCTTTTGACAGACTTACATTTTATCAAATCAGTGCCCTCTCATAAGTAACTCCACGGGCGTGAGGCAAAATTATCTATATGGCACACATGAACTAACACCTTCTAGCTGTTAAAACTGTCAGGTGCATTCAGATAAGAGGCAGCCTTTA
This sequence comes from Bombina bombina, assembly GCF_027579735.1. NCBI lineage: Eukaryota > Metazoa > Chordata > Amphibia > Anura > Bombinatoridae > Bombina > Bombina bombina. The sequence goes on along the minus strand of NC_069499.1, from coordinate 1,520,138,950 downwards.
AGGGCCTCGAAATTAGCATATAACCCACATAGGTTTAGCTTTCAACTAAAAATACCAAGAGAACAAAGCAAATTTGATGATAAAAGTAAATTGGAAAGTTGTTTAAAATTGCATTCCCTATCTGAATCAGGAAAGTTTAATTTTGACTAGACTGTTTCTTTGAGTCATTCTTATGTAATTAAGCCATGATATGGAAAACATTTAAGCATGATTTTATTTTTGTTTGTTCACTTCTGTCTTTAATGTGACTAACTAGAGATTAGGGTTAAACAGGAATCTGTAATTCATTACATTATTTTCTACGATGCTGCTAATATTTCCTAAACTCCCTCTAGAAAGTGTCACAGTCTTTACTTCATTAAAAAATGTCCTTTAAAATAATCCAATATAAGACCAATCATTTCAATAAGTAAACCTAGGAAAAACATAACTTATTTAATTGGGGTGATCTATGTCAGATTTGAATGTACGTTGTTTTTAAAAAAGTTTTAGGTTTGGATAGATTTTGAGCTGTCGGCCGCTTTACCCAGTATAGGTCAACATTTAGTTAAATGGCGCAATGTGATTAGACATTGCGCCTGTGACGTGCTTTTGAAAACACAGGAGCAAAAGAGGCTGGGCAAGGAATGTAAGGTAAGTACAGTTTTTTGGGGGGATTAAATCTCTGAAATCTCATTTTATATGAAGGTGTTGCTAGGTTAAAGTTACATAATTCTGCACATAGTGTAATATTTTTTTTTACCCTTACTGTCCCTTTAATTGATGAGCGTTGCTGAGGAAATCACATTCTCAAGCAAACTTGTTGGCTGCTATTAAGCACTTTAGAAATATAGACAAGTGCATTGTGGGGCATGGTTTCAGGTCTCAACTGACAACAAAGAACATGACAATCTTGTAGCACTCGCAAATATGGAAAATTAGAAGATACCCTTAAAGGTACAATATTTTATATAAAATGTTTAGTTATGCATAGTTAAACAACTTTGCAATATATTTTCATTATTTCATTATTAACTTAGTAAGGAATTGAAGGCTATCGATTGTTTAGCTAAGGAAAAATCGTTTCGCAAGACACTTTGAAAGCCCTTTTGGGTTCTTTCTGGGGTTATTACCCATATGGCTGTTTTATTCACTTAGGAGTGATTTAGTAGTCCTCACAACTCCGGAGTAGAGTGGGAGGGGCCTAATTTCGCGCCTCAGATGCGCACTTAGAATTACAGAGAAGTTCATGCTGCTTCACATGGAGGGTCCTGCTGTTGTTTGAGGGCCTTAAAGAAGCTATATTCCCCCAAATCTGATCCCTAAGGGCAGGTAGGGCCACAGCAAGGCTGTGGCAAGGTGCTGTAGTAATTTTAACCGGGTGTTGGCTTTAAGCTGCTCCGGTTTGGGCATTAAGGGGTTAATCGTTCTGCAACTTGTGGTGCAATCTTATTAAGGCTTTAGGTACATACTGTGAAAATTTCAAAAGGATTGCTGCATTTTTCACTGTTTTGTAAAATTGTGTGCTCTTTTTATCTCTTAAAGGCACAGTAACGTTTTTTTCCAATTTTGTTTTTTATTTGATTAAAGTGATTTCCAAGCCTGTTTGTGTATACTACTAGTCTGTTAAACATGTCTGACATTAAGGAAAATCCGTGTTCAATGTGTTTAGAAGCTATGGTGGAACCCCCTCTCAGAATGTGTCCCACTTGTACTGATATGTCTATACACTTTAAAGATCATATTGTTGCACTTAAGAATGTGGCCCAAGATGATTCTCAGACTGAAGGTAACGAGGGTAGCCCGTCTGCCTCTCCCCAAGTGTCAAAACCAGTTACGCCTGCGCAAGCGACGCCTAGTACCTCTTGTGCGTCTAACCCTTTTACATTACAAGACTTAGCGGCAGTCATGGATAATTCTCTTACAGCCTTCTTATCTAAACTGCCCTTGTTACCTGCAAAGCGTGATAGCTCCGTTTTTAAGAACAGATTATGAGCATTCTGACGCTTTGGTAGCCGTATCCGATATACCCTCACAACGCTCTGAAGTGGGAGCGAGGGATTTGATGTCTGAGGGAGAAGTCTCTGATTCAGGAAGGGTTCCTCCTCAGACAGATTCAGATACATTGGCTTTTAAATTTAAACTTGAACACCTCCGCGTTTTGCTTAGGGAGGTATTAGCTACTCTGGATGACTGCGATCCTTTGGTGATCCCAGAGAAATTGTGTAAAATGGACAAGTACCTAGAGGTCCCTGTTTACACAGATGCGTTTCCGGTCCCTAAGAGGATTGCGGATATCGTTACTAGGGAGTGGGATAGACCAGGTGTTCCTTTTGTTCCCCCTCCTGTTTTTAAGAAAATGTTCCCCATATCTGACCCTGTGCGGGACTCGTGGCAGACGGTCCCTAAGGTGGAGGGGGCTGTTTCTTCACTTGCTAAACGCACAACCATACCAATTGAAGACAGTTGTGCTTTCAAAGACCCTATGGATAAGAAGTTAGAGGGTTTACTTAAAGGGACACTGTACCCAAAAAAATTCTTTCATGATTCAGATTGAGCATGAAATTTTAAGCAACTTTCTAATTTACTCCTATTATCAAATTTTCTTCATTATCTTGGTATCTTTATTTAAAATGCAAGAATGTAAGTTTAGATGCCGGCCCATTTTTGGTGAACAACCTGGGTTGTCCTTGCTGATTGGTGGATATATTCATCCACCAATAAAAAATTGCTGTCCAGAGTACTGAACCTAAAAAAAGCATAGATGCCTTCTTTTTTAAATAAAGATAGCAAGAGAACAAAGAAAAATTGATAATAGGAGTAAATTTTTTTGGGTACAGTGTCTAGCAGGGCGCTATGGCTAAAGTCCAGGTCGGCCGATGTGTCGTCTAAATCCAAGCTTTTGAACATCCCTTTCAAAGGAAAGACCCTCTTCGGGCCTGAATTGAAAGAGATTATTTCAGAAATCACCGGGGGAAAAGGCCATGCTCTCCCTCAGGACAAGTCCTTTAAGACAAAGGTCAAAGCTAATTTTCGTTCCTTTTGTAATTTCAGGAACGGCCCCGCTTCATCCTCTCCGGCTGCAAAGCAAGAGGGTAACGCTTCACAGCCCAAGGCAACTTGGAAACCTTACCAGGGCTGGAATAAGGGGAAACGGGCCAAAAAGCCTGCAGCTGCCACCAAGACAGCATGAAGGGGTAGCCCCGATCCGGGACCGAATCTAGTAGGGGGCAGACTCTCTCTCTTCGCTCAGGCCAGAGCAAGAGTACACGATCCTTGGGCGTTAGATATTGTATCCCAGGGATATCTTCTAGAATTCAAGGGTTCTCCTCCAAGGGGGAGGTTCCACATTTCTCGTCTGGCTACAGATCAGACAAAGGCGTTTTTACGCTGTGTAGAAGATCTACATACAATGGGAGTGATCCAACCAGTTCCAATTGCAGAACAAGGACTGGGGTTTTACTCAAACCTGTTTGTGGTTCTCAAAAAAGAGGGAACTTTCAGACCCATCCTGGATCTAAAAATTCTAAACAGATTCCTCAGAGTCCCATCTTTCAAAATGGAGACCATTCGGACAATCTTACCAATGATCCAGGAAGGTCAATATACGACTACCGTGGATCTAAAGGATGCATACCTACACATTCCTATCCACAAAGATCATCACCATTTTCTCAGGTTCGCCTTTCTGGACAAGCATTACCAGTTTGTGGCTCTTCCTTTCGGCTTAGCCACTGCTCCCAGAATTTTCACAAAGGTGCTAGGGTCCCTTCTGGCGGTGCTAAGACCGCGGGGCATAGCAGTGGCGCCTTACCTAGACGACATTTTAATTCAGGCGTCGTCTTTCCAAAGAGCCAAGTCTCACACGGAGATTGTATTGGCCTTTCTGAGGTCTCACGGGTGGAAGGTGAACATCAAAAAGAGTTCTCTTTCCCCTCTCACAAGGGTTCCCTTCCTAGGAACTCTAATAGACTCGGTAGAAATTAAAATATTTCTGACGGAGGTCAGAAGATTAAAACTCTTAAATACTTGCCGAGTTCTTCATTCCATTCCCCGGCCATCTGTGGCTCAGTGCATGGAGACAATCGGATTAATGGTAGCGGCAATGGACATAGTCCCTTTTGCTCGGATACACCTCAGACCACTGCAACTATGCATGCTCAAACAGTGGAATGGGGATTATGCAGATTTGTCTCCTCCAATTCAGTTGGACCAGGAGACCAGAGATTCTCTTCTCTGGTGGTTGTCTCAGGACCACCTGTCTCAGGGAATATGTTTCCGCAGGCCAGAGTAGGTCATTGTAACAACCGACGCCAGTCTGTTAGGCTGGGGTGCGGTCTGGGACTCCCTGGAAGCTCAGGGCTTATGGTCTTGGGAAGAAATGCTTCTCCCGATAAACATTCTGGATCTGAGGGCGATATTCAACGCTCTTCAGGCATGGCCTCAACTAGCTGCGGCCAAATTCATCAGATTTCAGTCGGACAACATCACGACTGTAGCTTACGTCAATCATCAGGGGGGGAACAAAGAGTTCCCTAGCGATGACGGAAGTAACCAAAATAATCAGGTGGGCGGAGGACCACTCCTGCCATCTCTCAGCAATTCACATCCCAGGGGTAGACAACTGGGAGGCGGATTTTCTAAGTCGTCAGACTTTTCACCCGGGGGAGTGGGAACTCCACCCGGAGGTATTTGCTCAGCTGACTCAGCTATGGGGCACTCCAGAATTGGATCTGATGGCGTCCCGTCAGAAAGCCAAACTTCCTCTCTACGGGTCCAGGACCCGGGACCCCAAGGTGGTATTGATAGATGCTCTAGCAGCGCCTTGGGCCTTCAATCTGGCTTATGTTTTTCCACCGTTTCCTCTCCTCCCGCGCCTGGTCGCCAGAATCAAGCAGGAGAAGGCTTCGGTGATTCTGATAGCGCTTGCGTGACCATGCAGGACTTGGTATGCAGACCTAGTGGACATGTCATCTGTCCCACCATGGACACTGCCAATGAGGCAGGATCTTCTAATACAGGGTCCGTTCAAGCATCCAAATTTAGTTTCTCTACGTCTGACTACTTGGAGATTGAACGCTTAATTCTATCAAAGCACGGTTTCTCTGAGTCAGTTATAGATACTCTGATTCAGGCTAGAAAGCCTGTTACCAGGAAAATCTACCATAAGATATGGCGGAAATATCTTTGTTGGTGTGAATCCAAGGGTTACTCATGGAGTAAGATTAGGATTCCCAGGATATTGTCTTTTCTCCAAGAAGGATTGGAGAAAGAATTGTCAGCTAGTTCCTTAAAAGGACAAATATCTGCTTTGTCTATCCTGTTACACAAGCGTCTGGCAGAAGTACCAGACGTTCTAGCGTTTGCTCAGGCTTTAGTCAGAATCAAGCCTGTCTATAAACCTGTGGCTCCATGGAGTTTGAATCTAGTTCTTTCAGTTCTTCAAGGGGTTCCGTTTGAACCTTTACATTCCATAGATATCAAGTTGTTATCTTGGAAAGTTTTGTTTTTGGTAGCTATCTCTACTGCTCGAAGAGTTTCAGAATTATCTACCTTACAGTGTGATTCACCTTACCTGGTGTTCCACGCAGATAAGGTAATTTTGTGTACCAAGCCTGGTTTTCTTCCTAAAGTTATTTCTAACAAGAATATTAACCAGGAAATAGTTGTTCCTTCTCTGTGTCCTATTCCATCTTCGAAAAAGGAACGTCTTTTACACAATCTTGATGTAGTTCGTGCTTTAAAGTTCTATTTACAAGCAACTAAGGATTTCAGACAAACATCTTCCTTGTTTGTTATCTATTCTGGTAAGAGGAGAGGTCAGAAAGCGACTGCTACCTCTCTTTCCTTTTGGCTGAAAAGCATCATCCATTTGGCCTATGAGACTGCTGGCCAGCAGCCTCCTGAAAGAATTACTGCTCATTCTACCAGAGCAGTGGCTTCCACATGGGCTTTCAAAAATGAGGCTTCTGTTTAACAGATTTGTAAAGCAGCGACTTGGTCTTCACTGCATACTTTTGCCAAATTTTACAAATTCGATACTTTTGCTTCTTCGGAGGCTATTTTTGGGAGAAAGGTTTTGCAAGCAGTGGTGCCTTCCGTTTAAGGTACCTGTCTTGTTCCCTCCCTTCATCCGTGTCCTAAAGCTTTGGTATTGGTATCCCACAAGTAAAGGATGAATCCGTGGACTGGATACACCTTGCAAGAGAAAACAGAATTTATGCTTACCTGATAAATTACTTTCTCTTGCGGTGTATCCAGTCCACGGCCCGCCCTGGCATTTAAGTCAGGTAAAAATGTTTTTGTTTAAACTACAGTCACCACTGCACCCTATGGTTTCTCCTTTTTCTTCCTAACCTTTGGTCGAATGACTGGGAGGTGGAGCTAGAGGGGGAGCTATATGGACAGCTCTGCTGTGTGCTCTCTTTGCCACTTCCTGTAGGGAATGAGAATATCCCACAAGTAAAGGATGAATCCGTGGACTGGATACACTGCAAGAGAAAGTAATTTATCAGGTAAGCATAAATTCTGTTATCTGTAGACTAAAGCTCAGATTGGCTCCTCCATATAAGGCAAATATTTTGGTATTGAAAAACAATTTCAGTAAAAAGGATAATTTGTTAAGGTTAATTTGTTTAAAAAAATGTTTTAACTTGGCTGATTTGTTATTCTACAGCAAGACAACAAAAATGTCTTGTAATTACAAGGTGTTTACTGTCCCTTTTTAAAGAGATTGTTTTGTAGCACTGACTTAAACCCTTAAAGACAGAGGACATGCCAGGTACCGTTTACACTACGGAAAGTAATCTAGTGCATGGAAGGAGAGAGAGGGGAATAATAGTTAGGAAAGTGACCTGGGAGGGGGTAGGGAAATGAGGGGGGCAGCTACACTACGGAAAAAAAGTGTATTTATATAAAATATATTACAAAAAAGCCAAAACTTATAGCAAAATAGGTACTGGCAGAGAGCTGCCATTACCTAACATGTTGGGTAGAGAGGGAGGGATTGGGGTGATCTTTGGGGGGTGGGGGAGGGAAGAGAGCTGTTTGAGAGGGGTCAGGGGGTGGGATGTGGGAGGCTGATCTCTACAATAAAGCTAAAATTAACCCTATAAGCTACCTAATTAACCCCTTCACTGCTGGGCATAATACAAGTGTGGTGCGCAGCGGTATTTAGCGGCCTTCTAACTACCAAAATGCAATGCCAAAGCCATATATGTCTGCTATTTCTGAACAAAGCGGATCCCAGAGAAGCATTTACAACTGTTTGTGCCATAATTGCTCAAACTGTTAGTAAATCATTTCAGTGAGAAACCTAAAGTTTGAATGGTGGCCTGAAATATACCAAAATGGGCCTAGATCAATACTTTGGGTTGTCTTATAAAAAAAATATATACATGTCAAGGAATATTCAGGGATTCTTGACAGATATCAGTGTTCCAATGTAACTATTGCTAATTTTGAAAAAAAAAAAAAATGGTTTGGAAATAGCAAAGTGCTACTTGTACTTATGGCCCTATAACTTGCAAAGAACATGTAAACATTGGGTATTTCTAAACTCGGGACAAAATTTAGAAACTATTTAGCATGGGTGTTTTTTGGTGGTTGTAGATTTTGGGGGTCAAAGTTAGAAAAAAAATATTATTTTTTTTAATTTTTCTTTAGAAAGTCCATTTAATGACGAGAAAAAAATGAGAGGAAAATTACAGCTAAACACAAACACTGCAGAAATGTAAAAATAGCCCTGGTCCTTAAAGGGACATTATACACTCATTTTTTTCTTTGCATATATGTTTTGTAGATGATCTATTTATCTAGCCCATAAAGTGTATAGTTTTGCTTATTTTTAAATAACATTGCTCTGATTTTCAGACTCCTAACCAAGCCCCAAAGTTTTATGTGAATACCGTCAGCTACCTTCTCCAGCTTGCTCCTGTTTGTGTAAAGGGTCTTTTCATATGCAAAAGAAGGGGGAAGGGGGGAGTGTCTTATTTGCCACTTGCAGTGGGCTTAACAGCTACCTTTTCAACAGAGCTAAACTGAGAGCTTCTAATTAAGTTTTTAAACAGTTTATACTGGATTTTTATATCAGTATCTGTGCATCTTATTCTTTATAGTAGTGTCTATTACATGCAGTTATATGAAAATTAGTTTATACTGTCCCTTTAAGGGTAAGAAATTAAAAAAATTGTTTGTTCCTTGAAGTAAATGTAAATTTAGATGATAGAAGTGCCCGGTTTTTAAAAATCAGATTAAAAACAGGGGCACTTTAATTTACATTTCACTCGTGTTGTGAAATTACTTACCTTTTAATCTTGACAGCCACTCCAGCGATTCCCCAGGTCGTCGCAAGCCTCTTCATAAGTCAGAAATGACGGATAGGTCATCCGCCAATCACGGCTTCCCCCTCGGGGGAATCAGTGTCTGATTCAACACCGTGATTGGAGGTAGCCGGATTCCTCATGTTAGACCCGGGAAGAGGCTTTGCGAGGGGCGAGGGAAGCTATGCAGCGGCTGTCAAGATTAAAAGGTAAATAATTTACAACACGAGTGAAATGTAAATGTTGATGAATTAAAGTTGGACTAATTGGGGTTTATCAAGCACAATTACTAAACATTAAAGAAATGTTCTTTACTGGTAATTCAAACTTCTTCCACTAGAGGTCCCCATTCGTTTGGTTCTAATTTATTCTTTTGCAGCTGCAGCAGTAAATGTGACCCAAATATAAATCATTAATTAAATTAAAACGAATTATTAATTGCAGAAATCACATATTTTTTAAAATAAATAAATGTATAATTTGTGTAAACTCGCTCTATGTCCTATGTGATAATCTGGTGATATCCCCGTTATTAGACTGCAGATGTAGTGTGTGTTTGCTCACTTTGCATCTGCAGATCCCTTTTTATAGTACTGAGTAAAATAGAGGTTTTACATGGTTCACTGGGGGTTTTGAGACAGGATGGGATGGGTCGAATTCACTATATCGGTCAGTAGTTTTTTTTATGTAGTGCTGCACTGTGTAGTTTGTGGCATGGGATCATTTTCAGCTGTTTTTGATAGTGAAGTTTGCAACTGTGTTTTTTTAATTCTTGTGAATTGGGGAACTTTATATCCACACCTGCAGTGGTGTGAATTAAATATTTGCTTCAAACCTCTCTGTTTGTGTAAATAAGCAAGAGGATATTGTGTTTAAAGGGACACTCAGGCTTTATTAAATTTTCATGATTCAGATAGAGCATGTAATTTTAAACAACTTTCCAATTTACTTCCATTTAAAAAAATGTGCACAGTCTTTTATATTTACACTTTTTTTGAGTCACCAGCTCCTACTGAGCATGTGCAAGAACTCAGACTATACGTATATGCATTTTTGATTGGCTGATTGCTATCACATGGTACAGGGGGAGTGGAAATATATATAACTTTAAAATGTGTTAGAAAAGAATCTACTACTCATTTGAAATTCAGAGTAAATGCTATTGTATTGTCTTGTTATCTTGCATTTGTTGATTATGCAAATCTGCTGTGTTTACAGATCCTTTAAGAAATGGGGGCTTCATCATAAGGGATTTCAGGCTCCAAAAAGTCCTGTCTGATAAAGGGAAAAGTATTGTTTAGTTGTAAACGCCCCAACCCACATAGCCAGACATACCCTCAACCCGATCTTCTCCTCAGGCAACCACATCTCAGTCAACCACATAACCGAACTCCACTGGACTGACCACCACTGTATACACTTCTCCTTCAACAAACCCACTACTCATCTCTGGCATCCCCACCCGCCCCGCAGAAACTGGCACATCACCCAAGAACAACTGCACTCCACCCTGATCAAGTCCCACCCCCCCTGCGACCTCCACTAACGCCAACTCATCCACCTACATTGCTGGATCACAGACTGCGCCAACACCCTCGCCCCCCCTCAAGAAACCGTCCAGCCGCCAGCCCACCAACAAGGCCAGCTGGTTCACCCTCACCCTCCAGGACTCCAAAGGCCACTGCAGACGATTGGCGAGAACGTGGAGATCCAGCAAGTCCCCCTCGGACAAACCCGCCTACAAAGAAGCCATCACCACCCACCACCACCTCATCAAAACCACCAAGAAAGCCACCATCATAGACAGAATCAACGCCAACACCCACAACAGCAAGGAGATGTTCACAGTCATCAAGGAATTCTCCAAACCCAACATCGATACCAAGAACATCCCACCCTCACAGGACCTCTGCGACAACATCGCTACCTACTTCCGCCGCAAGATCATCAACATCTATGATGGCCTCGATCTCCAGAACTCACCATTCACCGCCGACCCACCACCCCCCTCCGTCCACGGACTACCTGGATCCCCCTCACCATGGAGGACACACTCAGAATCATCAAATCAATCCACTTCGGAGCACCCTCAGACCCTTGCCCGCACCACATATTCAACAAAGCAGGCTTTACCCTCGCCCAGGAACTCTGCCTCACCATAAACTGCTCCATCAAACCGGCACTTTCCCAGAAGACTGGAAGCACACAGAGCTGAAACCCCTGCTGAAGAAACCCACAGCAGACCCCTTAGATCCTAAAAACTACTGCCCCATCTCTCTACTCCCCTTTCCAGCCAAAGTAATCGAGAAGGCCATCAATGCACAACTTGTTGACCACATCTTGGACCCCTCCCAATTCGGTTTCAAGAGCAATCACAGCACCGAGACCGTCCTTCTCGCCGCCACAGACGACATCTGTGCCCTGCTCGACCAAGGAGAGACCGCCACCCTCATCCTCCTAGACCTCTCAGCCGCATTCGACACTGTAGCCCACAGAACCCTCCTCACCCGCCTACACGAGGCCGGCATCCGCAATAAGGCCCTGGAATGGATCACCTCCTTCCTCAGCGGCAGAACCCAGAAAGTCAGACTCCCACCCTTCTTCTCCAATCCCACAGCAATCATCTGCGGCGTACCCCAAGGCTCTTCTCTCAGCCCCACTCTCTTCAACATTTATATGGCCCCCCTCGCCACCATCGTCCAATGACACAACCTCAACATTGTCTCCTACGCCGACGACACCCATTTAATCATCTCACCCGAGACCCCGCCACCGCCAAGAAAAACGTCCTCAAAGGACTAACAGCAATCGCGACCTGGATGAACAACAACCACCATCTCAAACCGTCTCGGACCCTCCGAATCCGCATGGGATGACTCCAGGTGGCCCACAGCCTTCGGACACCCTCCAACTCCAACACACCACGCACAAAATCTAGGCGTCATCCTCGACAGATCACTTTCCATGGACCGCCAAGTCAACACCGTCTCTTGGACTTGTTTTCACATACTCCACCTACTGTGAAAAATCTTCAAGTGGATCCCCACCGAAACCAGAAAATCTGTCGCCCTCGTAAGTAGTCAACTGGACTATGGCAATGTACTCTACGCTGACTCCAACGCATCCAGAACACCTCAGCCAGACTTATCCTCTACATCCCTCGCCAAAGCCACATCACCGAACACCTAAGAAACCTGCACTGGCTCCTCGTCAACAAGAAAATCACCTTCAAGCTCCTAACCCACACATTCAAGGCCCTCCACAACATCGATCCTGAATACATCAACCACTGCGTCAATTTCTACACCCCATTCAGACAACTCCGCTCTGCCCACCAAGCACTCGCAGTCACCCCCCCGCATTAAGAAAACAGCTGGAGGAAGATCCTTCTCCTATATGGCAGCAAAGTCATAGAACTTCCTCCCACTGCATCTCAGACAATCCACCTCCCTTACAAACTTCAGGAAGGACCTCAAGACCTGGCTCTTCGACTGAATCGTCTTCCCTTAGCCCCTCCCTCTTTCTCTCCTCCCTTAGTGCCTTGAGACCCTCACGGGTGAGTAGTTCATGCTTTACAATTACCAAATAGAATAGAATAGTGGATATTACAGTTCTTATTATATATGTATGTGAAATATACCTTTGAAATGTGTTGGAGGGTCAGCGTACTGGAATTGACAAATGCCCTCCAGCCTACTGTAAAGTAGGAGTCTGTAAAGATGTCTATTAGAAAAGACTGCTCAGAATATATTGCTTTTTAATTACTGAAACAATTCTGTAAAGGATATTTTTTGTGTGTGTGTTTTTATTAGACTTGTGCACAGACAGTGAATTAGTTTCAGACAAAGCACTACTGGGAGCTAGCTGCCTATTGGTGGCTGCACATATATGCCTCTTGTCATTCGCTCACCTGTAGTGTTCAGCTAGCTCTCAGTAGTGTATTACTGCTCCTTTGACAAAAGATACCAATAGAACAAAGCAAATATAATTATAGATGTAAATTGGTATGCTCTATCAGAACCATGAAAGAAAAAAATGGGTTTTATGTCCCTTTAAAGTTAACTTAGTAGCTAGTGCTACAAGCTGGTAGCAGCACAATTTTTTTTTTTCTCTTGTTAAGTGTTTCCAGTCCACGGATCATCCATTACTTGTGGGATATTCTCCTTCCCAACAGGAAGTTGCAAGAGGATCACCCACAGCAGAGCTGCTATATAGCTCCTCCCCTCACTGCCATATCCAGTCATTCTCTTGCAACTCTCAACTAAGATGGAGGTCGTAAGAGGACTGTGGTGTTTTATACTTAGTTTATTTCTTAAATCAAAAGTTTATTTCTAAATGGTACCGGAGTGTACTGTTTATCTCAGGCAGTATTTAGAAGAAGAATCTGCCTGCGTTTTCTATGATCTTAGCAGAAGTAACTAAGATCCTTTACTGTTCTCACATATTCTGAGGAGTGAGGTAACTTCAGAGAGGGAATAGCGTGCAGGTTTTCCTGTAATAAGGTATGTGCAGTTAAAATATTTTTCTAGGGATGGAATTTGCTAGAAAATGCTGCTGATACCGAAGTAATGTAAGTAAAGCCTTAAATGCAGTGATAGCGACTGGTATCAGGCTTATTAATAGAGATACATACTCTTATAAAAGTGTATTTTAAAATGTTTGCTGGCATGTTTAATCGTTTTTTACATATGTTTGGTGATAAAACTTATTGGGGCCTAGTTTTTTCCACATGGCTGGCTTGAATTTTGCCTAGAAACAGTTCCCTGAGGCTTCCCACTGTTGTAATATGAGTGGGAGGGCCCTATTTTAGCGGTTTTTTTTTGCACAGCAAAAATTACAGACATAGACATCCAGCTTCTTCCTGCATGATCCAGGACTTCTCTGAAGGGCTCAAAAGACTTCAAAAGTCGAATTGAGGGAGGTAAAAAGCCACAGTAGAGCTGTGGCAGTTGTTGTGACTGTTTAAAAAACATTTTTCTCATTTGTTATTCCGTTTTTGGTATTAAGGGGTTAATCATCCATTTGCAAGTGGGTGCAATGCTCTGCTAACTTATTACATACACTGTAAACATTTTGTTAGTGTAACTGCATTGTTTCACTGTTAAAATTTGTGTTTCTTAAAGGCGCAGTAACGTTTTTTTATATTGCTTGTAAACTTGTTTTAAAGTGTTTTCCAAGCTTGCTAGTCTCATTGCTAGTCTGTTTAAACATGTCTGACACAGAGGAACCTACTTGTTCATTATGTTTGAAAGCCATGGTGGAGCCCCATAGGAGAATGTGTACTAAATGTATTGATTTCACCTTAAACAGTAAAGATCAGTCTTTATCTATAAAAGAATTATCACCAGAGGGTTCTGTCGAGGGGGAAGTTATGCCGACTAACTCTCCCCACGTGTCAGACCCTTCGCCTCCCGCTCAGGGGACGCACGCTAATATGGCGCCAATTACATCAGGGACGCCCATAGCGATTACCTTGCAGGACATGGCTGCAATCATGAATAATACCCTGTCAGAGGTATTATCTAGATTGCCTGAATTAAGAGGCAAGCGCGATAGCTCTGGGGTTAGGAGAGATACAGAGCGTGCAAATGCTGTTAGAGCCATGTCTGATACTGCGTCAAAATATGCAGATCATGAGGACGGAGAGCTTCAGTCTGTGGGTGACATCTCTGACTCGGGGAAACCTGATTCAGAGATTTCTAATTTTAAATTTAAGCTTGAGAACCTCCGTGTATTGCTTGGGGAGGTATTTGCTGCTCTGAATGACTGTAACACAGTTGCAATTTCAGAGAAATTGTGTAGGCTGGATAGATACTATGCAGTGCCGGTGTGTACTGACGTTTTTCCTATACCTAAAAGGCTTACTGAAATTATTAGCAAGGAGTGGCATAGACCCGGTGTGCCCTTTTCCCCACCTCCTATATTTAGAAAAATGTTTCCAATAGACGCCACTACACGGAATTATGGCAGACGGTCCCTAAGGTGGAGGGAGCAGTTTCTACTTTAGCAAAGCGTACCACTATCCCGGTTGAGGACAGTTGTGCTTTTTCAGATCCAATGGATAAAAAATTGGTGGGTTACCTTTAGAAAATGTTTATTCAAGAAGGTTTTATTTTACAGCCCCTTGCATGCATTGCGCCTGTCACTGCTGCAGCGGCATTCTGGTTTGAGGCCCTGGAAGAGACCATCCAGACAGCTCCATTGAATGAAATTATTGACAAGCTTAGAACGCTTAAGCTAGCTAACTCATTTGTTTCTGATGCCATTGTTCATTTGACTAAACTAATGGCTAAGAATTCCGGATTCGCCATCCAGGCGCGTAGGGCGCTATGGCTTAAATCCTGGTCAGCTGACGTGACTTCAAAGTCTAAATTACTCAACATTCCTTTCAAGGGGCAGACCTTATTCGGACCTGGCTTGAAGGAACTTATTGCTGACATTACTGGAGGCAAGGGTCATACCCTTCCTTAGGACAGGGCCAAATCAAAGGCCAAACAGTCTAATTTTTGTGCCTTTCGAAATTTCAAGGCAGGAGCAGCATCAACTTCCTCCGCTTCAAAACAAGAGGGAACTGTTGCTCATTCCAGACAGGCCTGGAAACCTAACCAGTCCTGGAACAAGGGCAAACAGGCCAGAAAGCCTGCTGCTGCCCCCAAGACAGCATGAGGATCATGAAATGGACCTAGTGGGGGGCAGACTTTCTCTCTTCGCCCAGGCGTGGGCAAGAGATGTTCAGGATCCCTGGGCGTTGGAGATCATATCTCAGGGATATCTTCTGGACTTCAAAGCTTCTCCTCCACAAGGGAGATTTCATCTTTCAAGGTTATCAGCAAACCAGATAAAGAAAGAGGCATTCCTAAGCTGTGTGCAAGACCTCCTAGTAATGGGAGTGATTCATCCAGTTCCGCGGACGGAACAGGGACAGGGATTTTATTCAAATCTGTTTGTGGTTCCCAAGAAAGAGGGAACCTTCAGACCAATCTTGGATCTAAAGATCTTAAACAAATTCCTCAGAGTTCCATCATTCAAAATGGAAACTATTCGGACCATCCTACCCATGATCCAAGAAGGTCAGTACATGACCACAGTGGACTTAAAGGATGCCTACCTTCACATACCGATTCACAAAGATCATCATCGGTTCCTATGGTTTGCCTTTCTAGACAGGCATTACCAATTTGTAGCTCTTCCCTTCGGGTTGGCCACTGCCCCGAGAATTTTTACAAAGGTTCTGGGCTCACTTCTGGCGGTTTTAAGACCGCGAAGCATAGCAGTGGCTCCGTATCTAGACGACATCCTGATACAGGTGTCAAGCTTTCAAATGGCCAAGTCTTATACAGAGATAGTTCTGGCATTTCTGAATTCGCATGGGTGGAAAGTGAACGTGGAAAATAGTTCTCTATCACCACTCACAAGAGTCTCCTTCTTAGGGACTCTTATAGATTCTGTAGAGATGAAAATTTACCTGACGGAGTCCAGGTTATCAAAACTTCTAAATGCTTGCAGTGTCTTCCATTCCACGCCCGTCAGTGGCTCAATGCATGGAAGTAATCGGCTTAATGGTAGCGGCAATGGACATAGTGCCATTTGCGCGCCTGCATCTCAGACCGCTGCAATTATGCATGCTAAGTCAGTGGAATGGGGATTACTCAGATTTGTCCCCTCTACTAAATCTGGATCGAGAGACCAGAGATTCTCTTCTCTGGTGGCTTTCTCGGGTCCATCTGTCCAAGGGTATGACCTTTCGCAGGCCAGTTTGGACGATTGTAACAACAGATGCCAGCCTTCTAGGTTGGGGCGCAGTCTGGAACTCCCTGAAGGCTCAGGGATTGTGGACTCAGGAGGAGAAACTCCTCCCAATAACTATTCTGGAGTTAAGAGTAATATTCAATGCTCTTCTAGCTTGGCCTCAGTTAGCAACACTGAGGTTCATCAGATTTCAGTCGGACAACATCACGACTGTGGCTTACATCAACCATCAAGGGGGAACCAGGAGTTCCCTAGTGATGTTAGAAGTCTCAAAGATAATTCGCTGGGCAGAGTCTCACTCTTGCCACCTGTCAGCGATCCACATCCCAGGCGTAGAGAACTGGGAGGTGGATTTTCTAAGTTGTCAGACTTTTCATCCGGGGGAGTGGGAACTTCATCCGGAGGTGTTTGCTCAACTTGCCCATCGTTGGGGCAAACCAGAACTGGATCTCATGGCGTATCGCCAGAACGCCAAGCTTCCTTGTTACGGATCCAGGTCCAGGGACCTGGGAGCAACGCTGATAGATGCTCTAGCAGCTCCTTGGTTCTTCAACCTGGCCTATGTGTTTCCACCGTTTCCTCTGCTCCCTCGACTGATTGCCAAAATCAAACAGGAGAGAGCATCGGTGATTCTGATAGTGCCTGCGTGGCCACGCAGGACCTGGTATGCAGACCTAGTGGACATGTCATCTCTTCCACCATGGACTCTGCCTCTGAGGCAGGACCTTCTAATACAAGGTCCTTTCAATCATCCAAATCTAATTTCTCTGAGACTGACTGCATGGAGATTGAACGCTTGATTCTATCAAGGCGTGGCTTCTCCGAGTCAGTCATTGATACCTTAATATAGGCTCGGAAGCCTGTCACCAGGAAAATCTACCATAAGATATGGCATAAATATCTTTATTGGTGTGAATCCAAGAGTTACTCATGGAGTAAGGTTAGGATTCCTAGGATATTGTCCTTTCTCTAAGAGGGTTTGGACAAAGGCTTATCAGCTAGTTCTTTAAAAGGACAGATCTCTGCTCTGTCTATTCTTTTGCACAAGCGTCTGGCAGAAGTTACAGATGTCCAGGCATTTTGTCAGGCTTTGGTTAGGATTAAGCCTGTGTTTAAAACTGTTGCTCCCCTGTGGAGCTTACACTTGGTTCTTAAAGTTCTTCAGGGAGTTCCGTTTGAACCCCTTCATTCCATTGATATTAAACTTTTATCTTGGAAAGTTCTGTTTTTGATGGCTATTTCCTCGGCTCGAAGAGTCTCTGAGTTATCTGCCTTACATTGTGATTCTCCTTATCTGATTTTTCATTCAGACAAGGTAGTTCTGCGTACCAAACCTGGGTTTCTTTCATGTAATTAGCAAGAGTCCATGAGCTAGTGACGTATGGGATATACATTCCTACCAGGAGGGGCAAAGTTTCCCAAACCTCAAAATGCCTATAAATACACCCCTCACCACACCCACAATTCAGTTTTTACAAACTTTGCCTCCGATGGAGGTGGTGAAGTAAGTTTGTGCTAGATTCTACGTTGATATGCGCTCCGCAGCAAGTTGGAGCCCGGTTTTCCTCTCAGCGTGCAGTGAATGTCAGAGGGATGTGAGGAGAGTATTGCCTATTTGAATGCAGTGATCTCCTTCTAAGGGGTCTATTTCATAGGTTCTCTGTTATCGGTCGTAGAGATTCATCTCTTACCTCCCTTTTCAGATCGACGATATACTCTTATATATACCATTACCTCTGCTGATTCTCGTTTCAGTACTGGTTTGGCTATCTGCTATATGTAGATGAGTGTCCTGGGGTAAGTAAGTCTTATTTTCTGTGACACTCCTAGCTATGGTTGGGCACTTTGTTTATAAAGTTCTAAATATATGTATTCAAACATTTATTTGCCTTGACTCAGAATGTTCAACTTTCCTTATTTTCAGACAGTCAGTTTCATATTTGGGATAATGCATTTTAATTTAACATTTTTCTTACCTTAAAATTTGACTTTTTCCCTGTGGGCTGTTAGGCTCGCGGGGGCTGAAAATGCTTCATTTTATTGCGTCATTCTTGGCGCGGACTTTTTTGGCGCAAAAATTCTATTTCCGTTTCCGGCGTCATACGTGTCGCCGGAAGTTGCGTCATTTTTTGACGTTATTTTGCGCCAAAAATGTCGGCGTTCCGGATGTGGCGTCATTTTTGGCGCCAAAAAACATTTAGGCGCCAAATAATGTGGGCGTCTTATTTGGCGCGAAAAAATATGGGCGTCACTTTTGTCTCCACATTATTTAAGTCTCATTTTTTATTGCTTCTGGTTGCTAGAAGCTTGTTCTTTGGCATTTTTTCCCATTCCTGAAACTGTCATTTAAGGAATTTGATCAATTTTGCTTTATATATATGTTGTTTTTTCTCTTACATATTGCAAGATGTCTCACGTTGCATCTGAGTCAGAAGATACTACAGGAAAATCGCTGTCAAGTGCTGAATCTACCAAAGCTAAGTGTATCTGCTGTAAACTTTTGGTAGCTATTCCTCCAGCTGTTGTTTGTATTGATTGTCATGACAAACTTGTTAAAGCAGATAATATTTCCTTTAGTAAAGTACCATTGCCTGTTGCAGTTCCTTCAACATCTAAGGTGCAGAATGTTCCTGATAATATAAGAGATTTTGTTTCTGAATCCATAAAGAAGGCTATGTCTGTTATTTCTCCTTCTAGTAAACGTAAAAAATCTTTTAAAACTTCTCTCCCTACAGATGAATTTTTAAATGAACATCATCATTCTGATTCTGATGATTCCTCTGGTTCAGAGGATTCTGTCTCAGAGGTTGATGCTGATAAATCTTCATATTTATTTAAAATGGAATTTATTCATTCTTTACTTAAAGAAGTACTAATTGCTTTAGAAATAGAGGATTCTGGTCCTCTTGATACTAATTCTAAACGTTTAGATAAGGTATTTAAAGCTCCTGTGGTTATTCCAGAAGTTTTTCCTGTTCCTAATGCTATTTCTGCAGTAATTTCCAAAGAATGGGATAATTTGGGTAATTCATTTACTCCTTCTAAACGTTTTAAGCAATTATATCCTGTGCCGTCTGACAGATTAGAATTTTGGGACAAGATCCCTAAAGTTGATGGGGCTATTTCTACCCTTGCTAAACGTACTACTATTCCTACGTCAGATGGTACTTCGTTTAAGGATCCTCTAGATAGGAAAATTGAGTCCTTTCTAAGAAAAGCTTATCTGTGTTCAGGTAATCTTCTTAGACCTGCTATATCTTTGGCTGATGTTGCTGCAGCTTCAACTTTTTGGTTGGAAACTTTAGCGCAACAAGTAACACATCGTGATTCTCATGATATTATTATTCTTCTTCAGCATGCTAATAATTTTATCTGTGATGCCATTTTTGATATTATCAGAGTTGATGTCAGGTTTATGTCTCTAGCTATTTTAGCTAGAAGAGCTTTATGGCTTAAAACTTGGAATGCTGATATGGCTTCTAAATCAACTTTACTTTCCATTTCTTTCCAGGGTAACAAATTATTTGGTTCTCAGTTGGATTCCATTATTTCAACTGTTACTGGTGGGAAAGGAACTTTTTTACCACAGGATAAAAAATCTAAAGGTAAAAACAGGGCTAATAATCGTTTTCGTTCCTTTCGTTTCAACAAAGAACAAAAGCCTGATCCTTCATCCTCAGGAGCAGTTTCAGTTTGGAGACCATCTCCAGTCTGGAATAAATCCAAGCCAGCTAGAAAGGCAAAGCCTGCTTCTAAGTCCACATGAAGGTGCGGCCCTCATTCCAGCTCAGCTGGTAGGGGGCAGGTTACGTTTTTTCAAGGAAATTTGGATCAATTCTGTTCACAATCTTTGGATTCAGAGCATTGTTTCAGAAGGGTACAGAATTGGTTTCAAGTTGAGACCTCCTGCAAAGAGATTTTTTCTTTCCCGTGTCCCAGTAAATCCAGTAAAAGCTCAAGCATTTCTGAAATGTGTTTCAGATCTAGAGTTGACTGGAGTAATTATGCCAGTTCCAGTTCCGGAACAGGGGATGGGGTTTTATTCAAATCTCTTCATTGTACCAAAGAAGGAGAATTCTTTCAGACCAGTTCTGGATCTAAAAATATTGAATCGTTATGTAAGGATACCAACGTTCAAGATGGTAACTGTAAGGACTATCTTACCTTTTGTTCAGCAAGGGAATTATATGTCCACAATAGATTTACAGGATGCATATCTGCATATTCCGATTCATCCAGATCATTATCAATTCCTGAGATTCTCGTTTCTGGACAAGCATTACCAGTTTGTGGCTCTGCCGTTTGGCCTAGCTACAGCTCCAAGAATTTTTACATTTAGCAGAATCTCATACGAATCGACTTGTGTTGTTTCTTCAAGATCATGGTTGGAGGATCAATTTACCAAAAAGTTCTTTGATTCCTCAGACAAGGGTAACCTTTCTGGGTTTCCAGATGGATTCAGTGTCCATGACTCTGTCTTTAACAGACAAGAGACGTCTAAAGTTGATTACAGCTTGTCGAAACCTTCAGTCACAATCATTCCCTTCGGTAGCCTTATGCATGGAAATTCTAGGTCTTATGACTGCTGCATCGGACGCGATCCCCTTTGCTCGTTTTCACATGCGACCTCTTCAGCTCTGTATGCTGAAGCAATGGTGCAAGGATTACACGAAGATATCTCAATTAATATCTTTAAAACCGATTGTTCGACACTCTCTAACATGGTGGACAGATCACCATCGTTTAATTCAGGGGGCTTCTTTTGTGCTTCCGACCTGGACTGTAATTTCAACAGATGCAAGTCTCACAGGTTGGGGAGCTGTGTGGGGATCTCTGACGGCACAAGGAGTTTGGGAATCTCAGGAGGTGAGATTACCGATCAATATTTTGGAACTCCGTGCAATTTTCAGAGCTCTTCAGTTTTGGCCTCTTCTGAAGAGAGAATCGTTCATTTGTTTTCAGACAGACAATGTCACAACTGTGGCATACATCAATCATCAAGGAGGGACTCACAGTCCTCTGGCTATGAAAGAAGTATCTCGAATTTTGGTTTGGGCGGAATCCAGCTCCTGTCTAATCTCTGCGGTTCATATCCCAGGTGTAGACAATTGGGAAGCGGATTATCTCAGTCGCCAAACGTTGCATCCGGGCGAATGGTCTCTTCACCCAGAGGTATTTCTTCAGATTGTTCAAATGTGGGAACTTCCAGAAATAGATCTGATGGCGTCCCATCTAAACAAGAAACTTCCCAGGTATCTGTCCAGATCCCGGGATCCTCAGGCGGAGGCAGTGGATGCATTATCACTTCCTTGGAAGTATCATCCTGCCTATATCTTTCCGCCTCTAGTTCTTCTTCCAAGAGTAATCTCCAAGATTCTGAAGGAATGCTCGTTTGTTCTGCTGGTAGCTCCGGCATGGCCTCACAGGTTTTGGTATGCGGATCTTGTCCGGATGGCCTCTTGCCAACCGTGGACTCTTCCGTTAAGACCAGACCTTCTGTCACAAGGTCCTTTTTTCCATCAGGATCTGAAATCCTTAAATTTAAAGGTATGGAGATTGAACGCTTGATTCTTGGTCAAAGAGGTTTCTCTGACTCTGTGATTAATACTATGTTACAGGCTCGTAAATCTGTATCTCGAGAGATATATTATAGAGTCTGGAAGACTTATATTTCTTGGTGTCTTTCTCATCATTTTTCCTGGCATTCTTTTAGAATACCGAGAATTTTACAGTTCCTTCAGGATGGTTTAGATAAGGGTTTGTCCGCAAGTTCTTTGAAAGGACAAATCTCTGCTCTTTCTGTTCTTTTTCACAGAAAGATTGCTATTCTTCCTGATATTCATTGTTTTGTACAAGCTTTGGTTCGTATAAAACCTGTCATTAAGTCAATTTCTCCTCCTTGGAGTTTGAATTTGGTTCTGGGAGCTCTTCAAGCTCCTCCGTTTGAACCTATGCATTCATTGGACATTAAATTACTTTCTTGGAAAGTTTTGTTCCTTTTGGCCATCTCTTCTGCCAGAAGAGTTTCTGAATTATCTGCTCTTTCTTGTGAGTCTCCTTTTCTGATTTTTCATCAGGATAAGGCGGTGTTGCGAACTTCTTTTGAATTTTTACCTAAAGTTGTGAATTCCAACAACATTAGTAGAGAAATTGTGGTTCCTTCATTATGTCCTAATCCTAAGAATTCTAAGGAGAAATTGTTGCATTCTTTGGATGTTGTTAGAGCTTTGAAATATTATGTTGAAGCTACGAAATCTTTTCGTAAGACTTCTAGTCTATTTGTTATCTTTTCCGGTTCTAGAAAAGGCCAGAAAGCTTCTGCCATTTCTTTGGCATCTTGGTTGAAATCTTTAATTCATCTTGCCTATGTTGAGTCGGGTAAAACTCCGCCTCAGAGAATTACAGCTCATTCTACTAGGTCAGTTTCTACTTCCTGGGCGTTTAGGAATGAAGCTTCGGTTGACCAGATCTGCAAAGCAGCAACTTGGTCCTCTTTGCATACTTTTACTAAATTCTACCATTTTGATGTATTTTCTTCTTCTGAAGCAGTTTTTGGTAGAAAAGTACTTCAGGCAGCGGTTTCAGTTTGAATCTTCTGCTTATGTTTTTCGTTAAACTTTATTTTGGGTGTGGATTATTTTCAGCAGGAATTGGCTGTCTTTATTTTATCCCTCCCTCTCTAGTGACTCTTGTGTGGAAAGATCCACATCTTGGGTAGTCATTATCCCATACGTCACTAGCTCATGGACTCTTGCTAATTACATGAAAGAAAACATAATTTATGTAAGAACTTACCTGATAAATTCATTTCTTTCATATTAGCAAGAGTCCATGAGGCCCGCCCTTTTTTTGTGGTGGTTATGATTTTATATAAAGCACAATTATTCCAATTCCTTATTTTATATGCTTTCGCACTTTTTTATCACCCCACTTCTTGGCTATTCGTTAAACTGAATTGTGGGTGTGGTGAGGGGTGTATTTATAGGCATTTTGAGGTTTGGGAAACTTTGCCCCTCCTGGTAGGAATGTATATCCCATACGTCACTAGCTCATGGACTCTTGCTAATATGAAAGAAATGAATTTATCAGGTAAGTTCTTACATAAATTATGTTTTTTACCTAAGGTGGTTTCTAACAGGAATATCAATCAAGAGATTGTTGTTCCATCATTGTGTCCTAATCCTTCTTCAAAGAAGGAACGTCTTTTGCATAATCTGGACGTAGTCCGTGCCTTGAAGTTTTACTTACAGGCTACTAAAGATTTTCGTCAAACATCTGCCCTGTTTGTCGTTTACTCTTGACAGAGGAGAGGTCAAAAAGCTTCGGCAACCTCTCTCTCCTTTTGGCTTCGGAGCATAATACGCTTAGCCTATGAGACTGCTGGACAGCAGCCCCCTGAAAGGATTACAGCTCATTCTACTAGAGCTGTGGCTTCCACCCGGGCCTTTAAAAATGAGGCCTCTGTTGAACAGATTTGCAAGGCTGCGACTTGGTCTTCGCTTCACACCTTTTCAAAATTTTACAAATTTGACACCTTTGCTTCTTCGGAGGCTGTTTTTGGGAGAAAGGTTCTGCAGGCAGTGGTTCCTTCCGTTTAAGTTCCTGCCTTGTCCCTCCCATCATCCGTGTACTTTAGCTTTGGTATTGGTATCCCACAAGTAATGGATGATCCGTGGACTGGATACACTTAACAAGAGAAAACATAATTTATGCTTACCTGATAAATTTATTTCTCTTGTGGTGTATCCAGTCCACGGCACGCCCTGTCCTTTTAAGGCAGGTCTAAATTTTAATTAAACTACAGTCACCACTGCACCCTATGGTTTCTCCTTTCTCGTCTTGTTTCGGTCGAATGACTGGATATGGCAGTGAGGGGAGGAGCTATATAGCAGCTCTGCTGTGGGTGATCCTCTTGCAACTTCCTGTTGGGAAGGAGAATATCCCACAAGTAATGGATGATCCGTGGACTGGATACACCACAAGAGAAATAAATTTATCAGTTAAGCATAAATTATGTTTTCTCTTGTTAAGGTGTATCCAGTCCACGGGTTCAGCCATTACTTGTGGGGGATATTCTCCTTCCCAACAGGAAGTTGCAAGAGGACACCCACAGCAGAGCTGTCTATATAGCTCCTCCCCTAACTGCCACCCCCAGTCATTCTCTTGCAACTCTCGACAAGAAAGGAAGTATCAAGAGATATGTGGTGACTTAGTGTAGTTTTTACCTTCAATCAAGAGTTTGTTATTTTTAAACGGTACCGGCGTTGTACTGTTTTACTCTCAGGCAGAAATTGGAAGAAGAATCTGCCTGGAGGTTGATGATCTTAGCGGTTTGTAACTAAGGTCCATTGCTGTTCTCACACATAACTGAAGAGTATGGAAAGAAAACTTCAGTTGGGGGGACGGTTTGCAGATCACCTGCTTTGAGGTATGTTCAGTATATTATTTTTTTCTAGAGAGATGATAAGGTCTAGAAAATGCTGACAATGCCTGGTATATTTGAGGTAAGCCTGATACAGTGATTTAATGACTGGGATCATGCTTACAAGATAAGGGTAATATTCATGTTAACTCTCATATTACTTAGTGTAAAAACGTTTGCATAACTTACAGAAAAAACGTTTTTTCTCTGAGGGTGATAAATCTTTATTTGGGGCCTAGTTTTCCACATGGCTTGTTAGAATACTCCTAGGAGTACATTTTTAAGGGCCTCTGGCATTGAGTGCATGGTGGGAGGGGCCTATTTTCGCACACTTTATGCGCAGTTGATATTCAGACTGAGACATCCAGCTTCCCTAAAGGAGTCCTCTGGCATCTAGGACCACTATAGAGGGTTTTTTCCCTGCAAAAATCGTGTTTAAGGGCAGGTAGGAGCCACAGCAGAGCTATGGCAGTGTGTTTGACTGTTTTTTAACGGTTTTACAGTTTTTCTTATCCGGTTTGGGGCCTAAGGGGTTAATCATCCATTTGCAAGTGGGTGCAATGCTGCTTTAGTCTCTTATACACACTGTAAAAATTTCGTAGAGTTTACTACTTTTTAACACTGTTTTGCAGTTTATGTGTTAGTTTTTTTCTCTTAAAGGCACAGTACCGTTTTTGTTTAATTGCTTTTTCACATTTATTAAAGTGTTTTCCAAGCTTGCTGGTCTCATTACTAGTCTGTTAAACATGTGTGACATAGAGGAAACTCCTTGTTCATTATGTTTAGAAGCCATTGTGGAACCCCCTCTTAGAATGTGTACCAAATGCACTGACCTTTCTATAAGTTATAAAGACCATATTATGGGTTTTAAAGATTTATCACCAGAGGTTTCTCAGACTGACACAGGGAGGTTAAACCACCTAGCTCTCCCAATGTGTCAGAACCTTTATTTCCTGCGCAAGTGACGCCAAGTACATCTGGCGCGTCCAATGCGTTTACCTTACAAGACATGGCAGCAGTTGTGAATCATACCCTCACAGAGGTATTGTCCAAACTGCCACGGTTACAAGGAAAGCGAGACAGCTCTGGGGCTAGAACAAAACAGAGCTTTCTGAAGCTTTAGTAGCTATGTCTGATATACCCTCACAATGTACAGAAGCCGAAGCAGGAGAGCTTCTATCTGTGGGTGACATTTCTGATTCAGGGAAGGCGTTACTTCAGTCTGACTCTGAAATGACAGCATTGAAATTTTTTTTTTTTTTTTCAAAATAATTTTTATTGAGGTAAGACAACATACATAAACAGATTCTTGAGAAAACAGCATGGCAACATGCCCATATGACATACAGTAAAGTTTATACAGCTAATAAAACAGACATGTCCTCAAGACTATATATCCTATACAGGTCTAAACCTGGAAGCACATTATCCAGCCATGAATGTTACCTCTTTTTACAAAAGTACATTTTCTATCGGACATTGAACATGCAATATAACAAATAACCAGTTTTAAGCCTAGATTTCGGTAGTAATTTCTTAGTATACTCAGGCTTATACTTGTCCATAATAAGGAAATTAGTAGTATCAGTAATATACATTTTTTCACAGAACCCCCTGAAAACACGCGAAAATATGTGGTATATACCTCGTGTGAAAATTAGCGACCACTCTAGGGCCACAGGTGTTAAAAATAGGAATGAGGTAAATGTAAGGGGTTATAGCTGCAGGGACCCTCTAGGGCCCAATATATAAAGCTTGCTCGCCCGATACTACTATACCATAGTAACCTCTATAGTAACCTCTATTTTTTTCCCTCCTTAATAACCAAGGCCACTTACAGACCCCGCAAATGTATAACTCTAGTCTGAGGGATTGTGAGCCACTCAAGCCCCCTTCGGGCCTGCACTTTAGTTCAAAATATGCAACAGTTATAACAACCTAAGCAGAGAGCCAAAAGCTCCCAGGAAATCAAGAGCCATTAGACAGAGGAGCATATTGACATGTTGAACTTAGTCTCAAATCTAATTTTCTACACAAATCTTAAGACTAACAAAGTGAGCCAGTATTAGTCCCTGAAATATATGTATATATATATAGTGGGTAGTATGAGTTCAAAAGTTAAAAGGAAAGTTAAGGCCTCCACAAAGGACTAAAAATGGTAATTCTTGTCCTAATCTTACTATAATCTATAGGTACCATATGTAGCAATTTTGAGTAGGGATCCTACTATATAACTAGACCCCAGATATCTATTCACTAAATCTCTAGATACTCCAGAGTATTCCAGGGGAAAAATGTGCCCTAGCTGCACAGTCTCGGCCGCAGACAGCGCACCCAGGTTGCTAGGGAACTAAAGACATCTATGTGATAAAAAGCAAGCTACTCATTTATAAGGAGGCTTCCCCTACTACCCACTAAAATAGACAGAGAGTTACATATGAATTAACGTTGTGCTCAGGCTAAAGAGATAAATTCAGAGAGCTATAGTATAGCAAGGCCCACATAATCAGCTCAGTTAATGGCACACATATGAGGTAACATCTAGATATAGAAATTATATTAGACATGTGAACGCTAAAATGCACCCCAGCAAGATATCCTTAATATACACGCTGCATCAGCTATAGAACTCCTATCATGACTAAGTATAATAGCACCCTTAATACACAGAATTGATAATGAACTTAGACAGATAACACAGTGGAGTTCCTCTTGTAAACACATATATGGAGGTAGCACAGTTAGGAATCTTAATGACACTTACAACAGAACAGGGGGTATTAACCAGAATTTGAGTACAATACAAGCAGTCTCTCCTCTATTCGAGTGAATAATATATAAAGTCCATCATTACTACAGGAAATAGAGACATGACGGTTTCCATTCACACTTATAGTAGCCATACATAACCTCCTTATCGGAGCATCGGACTCTTGGTCGTCATAAAATAAATAGGGTCGCAACTCGCAACCCCCTGAACCGACAGTATGTTGGATGTTTAGGCAGGAACATAACAGACAAGAACCGTCTCACCTACTTTAACAGTCCTCAGCTGCCAACAAGTTGTAAGAATTTATCCTACCTCTGTTCTATTATGAGAAATGTCCCAGCAGTTCATATCTTGTTGCAGGGCGGCTTGCCAAAACAGATGTAGCATATCGAAGTAACGCCCCAGGACATCCATGTAACAGGGGTATTGATAGGAATGCCCAGCCGGGCCTTTTACCTCCTGAGACGTAGTGCCGTGATCTCTAAGCGATCCAGCACCAGAAGGGCCAATTCCGCTCTCACACAGGTCAGCAGGGGAACATCCCGAGCCGGGGCGCCGAGAGTAATCCTCCACTGATGAGTCTCGCACCTCCTTGTGTTCCCCGGGTCGCCAGTAGGTGTCTGTAGGATCGCCCCAAATAACCTCCGCTGGCTCAAAGTCCCGTTCTGTAAAGTGTCACACGGGAGGAGGGGGTCAGATAAACTCTGCATCATGCAGCTACTATCTCCTGCCGCTGGACAAATTTCTGAGCTTACGCTCTGCAGCTCAGGGAACCGCAATGCTCTCCATGACACCTCTCCCCACGTGGCAGCTCTATCATTCGTAGATAATATAATTTTGTCTATTCTCGCACATATTTTCATCTCGTAGTCCTCCATCAGAGCCTTGAAAACACAATATAACTCCTCCATGGCAGTAAAATAACAAATGAATGCAGAGGCACAGTGTTTACTCTGCTCACCCAGTTCCCTGGGGGGGGGGGGGGGTGCTGAGTACTCTTCCTTACAGGCCGCCAAGAGATCTCCCAGCAATCCAGTCTGGGAGGCCTCTGTCCTTTTAAATATAGGTATCTTTCAATCCAGCTGAGAGTCGGCTGCTTAAATAGATTCAATTTTAGGCTGGATGGGTGCACAAATTGTCATTTACAAGGCGGATTGCAAATCATTTGGACAGAGCTCCCAGTTTAGCAGCCATCTTGGGCTTTGAATTATATTTATCATAAATTTTGTTTTTAATTTTAAGTTCTTTTAACTGTACATACCACATTGCAGTTTGACAGATGACATTGCACTCATAATTTCATATATTGTACTTCTTGCATAGAATGGCAATTTATTTTTGTAGGTTTTACATGTTGTTGATGTTGTTTTTTGTTTTTTTTTCTTTTAAACTAATCCTCTCTTAGTGTCACCAGTGGTTTTATTTCATTTTTTTTTTAAAGGGTTATATCCTTTACCATTTTCTGTGTGCTCACTGTGCCTTCTATACACACTGCTGTTTTGTAGAGTTTCCTGCCACGTTTAAATTTAAGCTTGAACACCTCCGCTTGTTGCTCAGGGAGGTTTTAGCAACTCTGGATGACTGACACCATTGTAATCCCAGAGAAATTGTGTAAAATGGACAAATACTTTGCAGTGCCTGTTTACACTGATATTTTTCCAATCCATAAGAGGTTTTCAGAAATTATTACGAAGGAATGGGATAGACCAGGTGTACCGTACTCGTGGCAGACGGTCCCTAAGGTGGAGGGAGCAGTCCCTACCCTAGCTAAGTGTACAACTATCCCCGTTGAGGACAGTTGTGCTTTCCTAGATCCAATGGATACAAAATTAGAGGGTTTCCTTAAGAAAATCTTTATACAACAAGGTTTTATTCTCCAGCCTCTTGCATGCATTGCCCCAGTCACTGCTGCAGCGGCTTTCTGGTTCGAGTCTCTTGAAGAGGCTCTACAGGTGGAGACCCCGTTGGATGATATCCTAGACAGGCTTAAAGCTCTTAAGTTAGCCAATTCATTTATTTCTGACACAGTTTTTCATTTAACAAAGCTAACGGCTAAGAATTCAGGTTTTGCCATTCAGGCGCGTAGGGCGCTATGGCTTAAATCCTGGTCAGCTGATGTTACTTCAAAGTCTAAGCTTCTCAACATTCCCTTCAAAGGGCAGACCCTATTCGGGCCTGGACTGAAGGAGATCATTTCTGATATTACTGGAGGAAAAGGCCATGCCCTTCCCCAGGATAGTTCCAACAAATTAAGGACCAAACAGACTAATTTTCGTTCCTTTCGAAACTTCAAGAGTGGCGCAGCTTCAACTTCCTCTACTGCAAAACAAGAAGGAAATTTTGCCCAGTCCAAGCCAGTCTGGAGACCTAACCAGGCTTGGAACAAGGGAAAGCAGGCCAAAAAAAACCTGCTGCTGCCTCTAAGACAGCATGAAGGAGTAGCCCCTGATCCGGGACCGGATCTAGTTGGGGGCAGACTTTCTCTCTTTGCCCAGGCTTGGGCAAGAGACATCCAGGATCCCTGGGCTCTGGAGATTGTTTCCCAGGGATATCTTCTGGATTTCAAAGCCTCATCTCCAAAGGGGAGATTTCATCTCTCACAATTATCTGCAAACCAGATAAAGAGAGAGACATTCTTACGTTGTGTTCAAGACCTTCTGGTTATGGGAGTGATTCACCCAGTTCCAAGGAAGGAACAGGGGCAAGGATTCTATTCAAATCTGTTTATAGTTCCCAAGAAAGAGGGAACTTTCAGACCAATCTTGGATCTCAAGATCCTAAACAAATTTCTCAGGGTCCCATCCTTCAAGATGGAGACTATTCGAACCATCCTACCTATGATCCAGGAGGGTCAATATATGACTACCGTGGACTTAAAGGATGCTTATCTCCACATTCCGATACACAGAGATCATCATTGGTTTCTCAGGTTTGCCTTCCTAGACAGGCATTACCAGTTTGTGGCTCTTCCCTTCGGATAGCCACGGCACCAAGAATCTTTACGAAGGTTCTAGGGTCTCTACTGGCGGTTCTAAGGCCACGAGGCATAGCGGTGGCTCCTTACCTAGACAACATTCTGATACAGGCTTCGAATTTTCAAATCGCCAAGTCCCATACGGACATTGCTCTGGCATTCCTGAGGTCTCAGGGGTGGAAGGTGAACGAAGAAAAGAGTTCTCTCTCCCCTCTCACAAGAGTTTCCTTCCTAGGAACTCTAAGATTCAGTAGAAATTAAGATTTTTCTGACAGAGGTCAGGTTGTCAAAGCTTCTAACTTCCTGCCCTGCTCTTTATTCCACTTCTCAGCCGTCAGTGGCTCAGTGTATGGAAGTAATCGGCTTAATGGTAGCGGCAATGGAAATAGTTCCATTTGCCAGCCTACATCTCAGACCACTGCAACTTTGCATGCTCAATAAGTGGAATGGGGATTACACAGATTTGTCCCCTCTGCTAAATCTGGATCAAGAGACCAGGGATTCTCTTCTCTGGTGGCTATCTCGGGTCCATCTGTCCAGGGGAATGAGCTTCCGCAGGCCAGAATGGACTATAGTGACGACAGATGCCAGCCTTCTGGGCTGGGACGCAGTCTGGAACTCCCTGAAGGCTCAGCGTTCGTGGACTCAGGAGGAAGCCCTCCTTCCGATAAACATTCTGGAACTAAGAGCGATATTCAATGCTCTTCAGGCTTGGCATCAGCTAGTTGCGGTCAGGTTCATCAGATTTCAGTCGGACAACATCACGACTGTAGCTTATATCAACCATCAGGGGGGTACAAGGAGCCCCCTGGCCATGTTGGAGGTTTCAAAGATAATTCTATGGGCAGAGGTTCACTCTTGCCATCTCTCAGCTATCCATATCCCAGGAGTAGAGAACTGGGAGGCGGATTTTCTAAGTCGGCAGACTTTTAATCCGGGGGAGTGGGAGCTCCATCCGGAGGTATTTGCCCAGTTGATTCAACTATGGGGCAAACCAGAACTGGATCTCATGGCGTCTCGTCAGAACGCCAAGCTTCCTCGTTACAGGTCCAGGGATCCCAAGTCAGCGCTGATAGGTGCTCTAGCAGCGCCCTGGTCCTTCAGCTTGGCTTATGTGCACCGTTTCCTCTGCTCCCTCGTCTGATTGCCAAGATGAAGCAGGAGAGAGCTTCGGTGATTTTGATAGCTCCTGCGTGGCCATGCAGGACTTGGTATGCAGATCTGGTGGACATGTCATCCTTTCCACCATGGACTCTGCCGCTGAGGCAGGACCTTCTACTTAAAGGTCCTTTCAAACATCCAAATCTAATTTCTCTGCGTCTGACTGCTTGGAGATTGAACGCTTGATTCTATCAAGGCATGGCTTTTCCGAGTCAGTCATTGATACCTTAATTCAGGCTCGAAAGCCTGTCACCAGGAAAATCTATCATAAGATATGGTGTAAATATCTTCATTGGTGTGAATCCAAGGGTTACTCATGGAGTAAAGTCAGGATTCCTAGAATCTTATCCTTTCTCCAAGAGGGATTGGAGAAAGGATTGTCTGCTAGTTCCTTAAAGGGACAGATTTCTGCTCTGTCTATTCTTTTGCACAAACGTCTGGCTGAGGTTCCAGACGTTCAGGCGTTTTGTCAGGCTTTAGTTAGAATTAAGCCTTTGTTTAAACCTGTTGCTCCGCCATGGAGTTTAAATTTAGTTATTAAAGTTCTTCAAGGGGTTCCGTTTGAACCTTTGCATTCCATAGATATTAAACTTTTATCTTTGGAAAGTTCTGTTTCTAGTAGCTATCTCCTTGGCTCGAAGAGTTTTGGAGTTATCTGCTTTACAGTGTGATTCGCCTTATCTGATTTTCCATGCAGATAAGGTAGTTTTGCGTACCAAACCTGGGTTTCTTCCTAAGGTAGTATCTATTAAGAACATCAATCAGGAGATTGTTGTTCCTTCATTATGTCCTAATCCTTCCTCAAAGAAGGAACGTCTTTTCCACATGGGCTTTTAAAAATGAGGCCTCTGTTGAACAGATTTGTAAGGCGGCGACTTGGTCTTCGCTTCACACTTTTTCTAAAATTCGATACTTTTGCTTCTTCGGAGGCTATTTTTGGGAGAAAGGTCTTACAGGCAGTGGTGCCTTCCGTTTAAGTTCCTGCCTTGTCCCTCCCTTCATCCGTGTCCTAAAGCTTTGGTATTGGTATCCCACAAGTAATGGATGAACCTGTGGACTGGATACACTTTTATAAGAGAAAACAAAATTTATGCTTACCTGATAAATTTATTTCTCTTGTGGTGTATCCAGTCCACGGCCCGCTCTGTCATTTTAAGGCAGGTGTTTTTTATTTTTAAACTACAGTCACCACTGCACCCTATAGTTTCTCCTTTTTTCTTGCTTGTCTTTGGTCGAATGACTGGGGGTGGCAGTTAGGGGAGGAGCTATATAGACAGCTCTGCTGTGGGTGTCCTCTTGCAACTTCCTGTTGGGAAGGAGAATATCCCCCACAAGTAATGGATGAACCCGTGGACTGGATACACCACAAGAGAAATAAATTTATCAGGTAAGCATAAATATATATATATATATATATATATATATATATTTTTTAAACGGTGATCAAGATTGGCTAAGAATATAAGTGACACAAACTTAATGGCTGGCCCAGAAATTAGTTAACTGAGAAGTACATTGCTGGATTGTTATTGAGTAGTGTAAATTTGAAGCCTGCAGAAAAGCTTTATAGTGACAGTTTTAACCCTCTGAATGAATAAACAGTTACATTTCATTAATTGTAGTATTAGTCTTAAAAAAACAAACGCCCCATGCTTTTGAAATTATGCTGTTAGGTTTATTTGTTTTCACAGAATTCCCGTCCATTATTTTTCTCCCTTGTCTTTATTAGGATGGGCGCTTAAGACCTGGAGATCAGCTTGTGTGTATAAATAAGGACTCGCTGGTTGGTGTGTCATGCGAGGAAGCAAGAAGCATATTAAACAGAGCTAAGTTAAGGTAAGTTCTCCTGACACAAGCATCTCTTTACCTGATTAGAATTAGCTCTAAGATATCATCTTTTATCTGTACTATAATCGTGTTTGTAACGCCTCCGTCGGTGTCGGTCAGTTGCGCACGCATCCTCAAAGGAATGTTGGCAGCGTGAGGCAGCCAACAGAACTGGATGCAGCGTAATAGATGCCATTTTCGGAATCCACCTGGGTGCAGCAAAGGCAAACGGAGCATTAGAAAAAAAAAACAAAAAAAACCCAGCAATAAGTATTTAAAAAAAAAAAATTAACTGCACGCAATAAGTATTTAAAAAAAAAACCTAAGCGCCCGCAATAAGTATTTCTCCAACATAGGTGTGTCCGGTCCACGGCGTCATCCTTACTTGTGGGATATTCTCTTCCCCAACAGGAAATGGCAAAGAGCCCTGCAAAGCTGGTCACATGATCCCTCCTAGGCTCCGCCTACCCCAGTCATTCTCTTTGCCGTTGCACAGGCAACATCTCCACGGAGATGGCTAAGAGTTTTTTGGTGTTTAAATGTAGTTTTTATCCTTCAATCAAGTGTTTGTTATTTTAAAATAGTGCTGGTATGTACTATTTACTCTGAAACAGAAAAGAGATGAAGATTTCTGTTTGTAAGAGGAAGATGATTTTAGCAGACGTTACTAAAATCGATTGCTGTTTCCACACAGGACTGTTGAGATGAAGTAACTTCAGTTGGGGGAAGCAGTTGGCAGACTTTTCTGCCTGAGGTATGACTGGCCACATTTCTAACAAGACTTTGTAATGCTGGAAGGCTGTTTTCCCCTATGGGGACCGGTAAGCCATTTTCTTAGATTAAGTAAAAGAATAAAGGGCTTCATAAGGGCTTAAAAAACTGGTAGACATTTTTCTGGGCTAAAACGATTACTTTGCTAAGCATATTTGGCAGATTATAACTCTTAATAGTTTTTATAATCTTGGGGATTGTTGTTAAAAAACGGCAGGCACTGTATGGACACCTTTTTCAGATGGGGGCCTTTTCTAGTCATAGGCAGAGCCTCATTTTCGCGCCACTAATGCGCAGTTGTTTTTGGAAAGCAAGGCATGCAGATGCATGTGTGAGGAGCTAAGAACCACTGAAAAAGCTTATAGAAGGCGTAATTTGGTATCGTATTCCCCTCTGGGCTTGGTTGGGTCTCAGCAAAGCAGATACCTGGGACTGTATAGGGGTTAAATGTAAAAACGGCTCCGGTTCCGTTATTTTAAGGGTTAAAGCTTTCAAATTTGGTGTGCAATACTTTTAAGGCTTTAAGACACTGTGGTGAAATTTTGGTGAATTTTGAACAATTCCTTCATGCTTTTTCGCATATTCAGTAATAAAGTGTGTTCTGTTTAAAATTTAAAGTGACAGTAACGGTTTTATTTTAAAACGTTTTTTGTGCTTTGTTGACAAGTTTAAGCCTGTTTAACATGTCTGAACCATCAGATAAGCGATGTTCTATATGTATGAAAGCCAAGGTTTCTCCCCATTTAAATATATGTGATAATTGTGACATAGTGTCCAAACAAAGTAGGGACAATGATGCCACAGATAATAATATTGCCCAAGATGATTCCTCAGATGAGGGGAGTAAGCATGGTACTGCATCATCCCCTTCTGTGTCTACACCAGTTTTGCCCACACAAGAGGCCCCTAGTACATCTAGTGCGCCAATACTTATTACCATGCAACAATTAACGGCTGTTATGGATAATTCTATTGCAAACATTTTATCTAAAATGCCTACTTATCAGAGAAAGCACGATTGCTCTGTTTTAAACACTGAAGAGCAAGAGGACGCTGATGATAACGGTTCTGACATACCCTCACACCAATCTGAAGGGGCCAGGAGGGAGGTTTTGTCTGAGGGAGAAATTTCAGATTCAGGAAAAATTTCTCAGCAAGCTGAACCTGATGTTGTAACATTTAAATTTAAATTAGAACATCTCCGCGCACTGCTTAAGGAGGTATTATCTACTCTGGATGATTGTGACAATTTGGTCATTCCAGAGAAATTATGTAAGATGGACAAGTTCCTAGAGGTCCCGGTGCCCCCTGATGCTTTTCCTATACCCAAGCGGGTGGCGGACATAGTAAATAAGGAGTGGGAAAGGCACGGCATACCTTTTGTTCCTCCCCCTATATTTAAGAAATTATTTCCTATAGTCGACCCCAGAAAGGACTTATGGCAGACAGTCCCCAAGGTCGAGGGGGCGGTCTCTACTCTAAACAAACGCACTACTATTCCCATAGAAGATAGTTGTGCTTTCAAAGATCCTATGGATAAAAAATTAGAGGGTTTGCTTAAAAAGATGTTTGTTCAGCAAGGTTACCTTCTACAACCAATTTCATGCATTGTTCCTGTCACTACGGCAGAACTAGAAAAGTCGCTCAATAAAGAATCTTCGTATGAGGAGGTTATGGACAGAGTTCAAGCACTTAAATTGGCTAACTCTTTTATTTTAGATGCCGCTTTGCAATTAGCTAGATTAGCGGCGAAAAATTCAGGGTTTGCTATCGTGGCGCGCAGAGCGCTTTGGCTAAAGTCTTGGTCAGCGGATGTGTCTTCCA
Source organism: Bombina bombina (assembly GCF_027579735.1). Lineage (NCBI taxonomy): Eukaryota > Metazoa > Chordata > Amphibia > Anura > Bombinatoridae > Bombina > Bombina bombina. The sequence continues at coordinate 1,520,103,152 of NC_069499.1, read as the reverse complement.
AGACAAAATTGCTTAACATCCCTTTCAAGGGTAAAACACTGTTTGGTCCTGATTTGAAAGAGATTATTTCAGACATCACCGGGGGAAAGGGCCACGCCCTTCCTCAGGATAGGTCTTTTAAGGCTAAAAATAAGCCTAATTTTCGTCCCTTTCGCAGAAACGGACCAGCCTCTAATTCTACATCCTCTAAGCAAGAGGGTAATACTTCTCAACCCAAACCAGCCTGGAGACCGATGCAAGGCTGGAACAAGGGTAAGCAGGCCAAGATGCCTGCCGCTGCTACCAAAACAGCATGAAGGGATGGCCCCCGATCCGGGACCGGATCTGGTGGGGGGCAGACTTTCTCTCTTTGCTCAGGCCTGGGCAAGAGATGTTCAGGATCCTTGGGCACTAGAAATAGTCTCTCAGGGTTATCTCCTGGAATTCAAGGAACTACCCCCAAGGGGAAGGTTCCACAGGTCTCAATTATCTTCAAACCAAATAAAAAGACAGGCATTCTTACATTGTGTAGAAGACCTGTTAAAGATGGGAGTAATTCATCCAGTTCCAATAGGAGAACAAGGGATGGGGTTTTACTCCAACCTGTTCATAGTTCCCAAAAAAGAGGGAACATTCAGACCAATTTTAGATCTCAAGATCCTAAACAAATTTCTCAGGGTTCCATCGTTCAAAATGGAAACCATTCGAACGATCCTTCCTACCATCCAGGAAGGCCAATTTACGACCACGGTGGATTTAAAGGATGCGTACCTACATATTCCTATCCACAAGGAACATCATCAGTTCCTAAGGTTCGCTTTTCTGGACAAGCATTACCAGTTTGTGGCACTTCCATTCGGATTAGCCACTGCTCCGAGAATTTTCACAAAGGTACTAGGGTCCCTTCTAGCGGTTCTAAGACCAAGGGGCATTGCAGTAGTACCGTACTTGGACGACATCCTGATTCAAGCGTCGTCTCTGTCAAAAGCAAAGGCTCATACGGACATCGTCCTAGCCTTTCTCAGATCTCACGGATGGAAAGTGAACATAGAAAAAAGTTCTCTGTCCCCGTCAACAAGAGTTCCCTTCTTGGGAACAATAATAGACTCCTTAGAAATGAGGATTTTTCTGACAGAGGTCAGAAAATCAAAACTTCTAAGCTCTTGTCAAGTACTTCATTCTGTTCTTCGTCCTTCCATAGCGCAGTGCATGGAAGTAATAGGATTGATGGTTGCAGCAATGGACATAGTTCCTTTTGCACGAATTCATCTAAGACCATTACAATTGTGCATGCTCAGACAGTGGAATGGGGATTATACAGACTTGTCTCCGACGATTCAAGTAGATCAAAGGACCAGAGATTCACTCCGTTGGTGGCTGATCCTGGACAACCTGTCACAGGGAATGAGCTTCCGCAGACCAGAGTGGGTCATTGTCACGACCGACGCCAGTCTAGTGGGCTGGGGCGCGGTCTGGGAACCCCTGAAAGCTCAGGGTCAATGGTCTCGGGAAGAATCTCTTCTCCCGATAAACATTCTGGAACTGAGAGCGATATTCAATGCTCTCAAAGCTTGGCCTCATCTAGCAAAGGCCAAATTCATAAGGTTTCAATCAGACAACATGACGACAGTTGCATATATCAACCATCAGGGGGGAACAAGGAGTTCCCTGGCGATGGAGGAAGTGACCAAGATAATTCAATGGGCGGAGGATCACTCCTGCCACTTGTCTGCAATCCACATCCCAGGAGTGGAAAATCGGGAAGCGGATTTTCTGAGTCGTCAGACATTCCATCCGGGGGAGTGGGAACTCCATCCGGAAATCTTTGCCCAAATAACTCGATTATGGGGCATTCCAGACATGGATCTGATGGCCTCTCGTCAGAACTTCAAGGTTCCTTGTTACGGGTCCAGATCCAGGGATCCCAAGGCGACTCTAGTAGATGCACTAGTAGCACCTTGGACCTTCAACCTAGCTTATGTATTCCCACCGTTTCCTCTCATTCCCAGGCTGGTAGCCAGGATCAATCAGGAGAGGGCTTCGGTGATCTTGATAGCTCCTGCGTGGCCACGCAGGACTTGGTATGCAGACCTGGTGAATATGTCATCGGCTCCACCATGGAAGCTACCTTTGAGACAGGACCTTCTTGTTCAAGGTCCATTCGTACATCCGAATCTGGTTTCCCTCCAACTGACTGCTTGGAGATTGAACGCTCGATTTTATCAAAGCGTGGGTTTTCAGATTCTGTAATAGATACTCTGATTCAGGCTAGAAAGCCTGTAACTAGAAAAATTTACCATAAGATATGGAAAAAATATATCTGTTGGTGTGAATCTAAAGGATTCCCATGGAACAAGATAAAAATTCCTAAGATTCTATCCTTTCTACAAGAAGGTTTGGAGAAAGGATTATCTGCAAGTTCTCTGAAGGGACAGATCTCTGCTTTATCTGTTTTGCTTCACAAAAGGCTGGCAGCTGTGCCAGACTTTCAAGCGTTTGTTCAGGCTCTGGTTAGAATCAATCCTGTTTACAGACCTTTGACTCCTCCCTGGAGTCTTAATCTAGTTCTTTCAGTTCTTCAAGGGGTTCCGTTTGAACCCTTACATTCCGTAGATATTAAGTTATTATCTTGGAAAGTTTTGTTTTTGGTTGCTATTTCTTCTGCTAGAAGAGTTTCTGAGTTATCTGCTCTGCAGTGTTCTCCGCCCTATCTGGTGTTCCATGCAGATAAGGTGGTTTTGCGTACTAAGCCTGGTTTTCTTCCGAAAGTGGTTTCCAACAAAAATATTAACCAGGAGATAGTTGTACCTTCTTTGTGTCCGAATCCAGTTTCAAAGAAGGAACGTTTGTTACACAATTTGGACGTAGTCCGTGCTCTAAAATTCTATTTAGAGGCCACTAAAGATTTCAGGCAAACATCTTCTTTGTTTGTTGTTTATTCTGGTAAAAGGAGAGGTCAAAAAGCAACTTCTACCTCTCTTTCTTTTTGGCTTAAAAGCATTATCCGATTGGCTTATGAGACTGCCGGACGGCAGCCTCCTGAAAGAATCACAGCTCATTCCACTAGGGCTGTGGCTTCCACATGGGCCTTCAAGAACAAGGCTTCTGTTGACCAGATATGTAAGGCAGCGACTTGGTCTTCACTGCACACTTTTGCCAAATTTTACAAATTTGATACTTTTGCTTCTTCAGAGGCTATTTTTGGGAGAAAGGTTTTGCAAGCCGTGGTGCCTTCCATTTAGGTGACCTGATTTGCTCCCTCCCTTCATCCGTGTCCTAAAGCTATGGTATTGGTTCCCACAAGTAAGGATGACGCCGTGGACCGGACACACCTATGTTGGAGAAAACAGAATTTATGCTTACCTGATAAATTACTTTCTCCAACGGTGTGTCCGGTCCACAGCCCGCCCTGGTTTTTTTAAGCAGGTCTGATGAATTATTTTCCTAACTACAGTCACCACGGTATCATATGGTTTCTCCTATGCATATTTCCTCCTGTACGTCGGTCGAATGACTGGGGTAGGCGGAGCCTAGGATGGATCATGTGACCAGCTTTGCTGGGCTCTTTGCCATTTCCTGTTGGGGAAGAGAATATCCCACAAGTAAGGATGACGCCGTGGACCGGACACACCGTTGGAGAAAGTAATTTATCAGGTAAGCATAAATTCTGTTTTTAAAAAAAATAACCGCTGCCCGTACTAAGAAAAAAATAAACTAACCGCCACACAAAGTATTAAGAAAAAAACGCCAACTACCTAATAAAATTATTAACCCCTAATCCGCCAACCCCCCACAACGCATTAAACCTAATTTACCTATTAATTCCTACACTGCCAACCCCCAGAACACAAAAAAATAATTTTATGACTAAGCACCCTAACCTAACACCCCCTAAATTAACCCCTTAATTACAATAAAAAAAATAAATTACAATAGAAAATAAAAAAAATTACATTAATCTAATTACATAAAATAAAAAAAACGCTAACATTACAAAAAATAATAAACAACACTATCCTAAATAAAAAAATTAAACCTAATCCCTATGAAAATAAAAAAGCCTGTAGAGATGGGGTGTGTGTAGCCAAGCGCTAAAATAATCCCTAAGCTGTATACAAATAAAAAAGCCCCCCAAAATAAAAAAAAAACCCTAATCTAATGCTAAACTATCAATAGCCCTTAAAAGGGATTTTTGTAGGGAATTGCCCTAAAGAAATCAGCTCTTTTACATTACAAATAAACCAAGTCCCCCCTAACAGTAAAACCCCCCACCCACCAAACACCCCAAAATAAAAAACCTAACACTAATAAACCTAAACTACCAATTGCCCCTAAAGGGGCATTTGTATGGGCATTGCCCTTTAAAGGGCATTCAGCTCTTTTTCACTGCCCTTAAAAGGGTATTCAGCTCTTTTGCAATTTTGCCCAAAAAAAAACCTAATCTAAAAAAACAAACCCCCCCCCCCAAAATGTAAACAAAACCTAACACTAAAACCCCAAATAGGTACTCACGGTTTCAGAAGTCCGGCGGAGAAGGTCTTATTCCAGGCGGGTCCATCATCTTCATCCACAGCGAAGGCGGCGGGGAGCGGAGGTCCGGATCGGTCTTCTCAGAAGTGTCGATAGTCATTGGCGGTGGTGGTGCTCCGCGGCGGCGGTCCTCTGCACTGAAGATTGAATTCAAGGTACTCCATATTTATTGGGGTACCTTGAATTCCTATTGGCTGAAATGTTCAAAATTAGCAAATAGGATGAGAGCTACTGAAATCTTATTGGCTGATTTGAACAGCCAATAGGATTTCAGTAGCTCTAATCCTATTGGCTGTTTTGAAAAATTCAGCCAATAGGAATGCAAGGTACCCCAAATTGATTGCGGTACCTTGCATTCAATATTTAGTATACCATGGACATCGGATGAAGAGGAGCCTCCATGCCGCCAAGGACCGCCGCTGTGCACTGCCGCCGCAGATGGCCACCACCGAGGATTGCCACATCTGGGAAGACCGCTCCAGACCTCCGCGCCGCCTTCGCTGTGGATAAAGATGATAGACCCGTCTGGAAACTGTGAGTACCTATTTGAGGCTTTAGTGTTAGGTTTTTTTAAAAATGTTTTTGGGGGCGTTTTGTTTTTTTAGATTAGGTTTTTTTTTTGGGCAAATTGCAACAGAGCTGAATGCCCTTTTAAGGGCAATGCCCATACAAATGCCCCTTTAGGGGCAAGGGGTAGTTTAGGTTTATTAGTGTTAGTTTTTTTATTTTGGGGGGGTTTGGTGGGTGGGGGGTATTACTGTTAGGGGGGACTTTGTTTATTTTTAATGTAAAAGAGCGGATTTCTTTAGGACAAGGCCCTACAAAAAGCCATTTTATGGGCTATTGGTAGTTTAGTATTAGATTAGGGGGTGTTTTTATTTTGGGGGGATTTTTTATTTTTATAGGGGTATTTAGTTTAGGTTTAATTGTATTATTTTGGATAGCTTTGTTTATTTTTTTTTGTATTTTTACTTTTTTATTTTTTGTAGCTTGGGGGGTTTCATTTTTAACACACAGACTGCCCTCTGGGCAGACTTATCAACTAGTTATTAATAATATTGGATAATGAAAAATTGGGATATTTGTGTTTTTTTTATGCGTCTAAATTGAAGCAGCCCTGAGAGTTTAAAATCAGAAGGGAGTCGTGGGTAATTGAATGAAATACATGTTACTGAGCAATTGTTAAGTAAAACTAGATGTCTTAAAGGGATAGCTGTGCGTTTTTAGATTTGAAGTATTTTTACAATAGACTTGTATACTTACTGTGCACACAAATGCATTCTCCTTCCACACATACTGTTGTGAAATGATGTGGCACATGAGTGGCTTTTAGATTTGTGTCCATGTGGTCTACCTTATATAGGCAACAGTTTGTGTGCATTTGAAACACAGCTTTTCACTCCTTTTGAAGGTACATGGACCATGTGATTATTGCTCCTTTCATGCACTGAGAAGAAACAAGTAGATTTGATTTTTATATTTTGATAATAGAAGCATTTCTAGGTTAGGAACACAACTCAAGCTGTTTAAAGTAACCGTATACACCATTTTCAAATAACTGCATGTAATAGACACTACTATAAAGAATAAGATGCACAGATACTGATATAAAAATCCAGTATAAAACCGTTTTAAAAACTTACTTAGAAGCTTCCAGTTTAGCTCTGTTAAAAAGGTAACTGGAACACCCACTTTAAGTGGGAAATAACACACTCCCCCCTCCTCTGCATATGAAAAGACTTTACACAAACAGGAGCAAGCTGGAGTAGGTATACCTTGGTATTCTCCTAAAACGTTGGGCTTGGTTAGGAGTCTGAAAATCAGAGCAATGTTATTTAAAAATAAGCAAAACTATACATTTATTAAAAAAACCAAAAACGTTATGGGCTATATAAATGGATTATCTACAAAACATTTATGCAAAGAAAAATCGAGTGTATAATGATGCTTTTATACCACTTGTTTTCAAACCTGTCCTCAGGCCTCCCCAACAGACCAGGTTTTCAGGTTTACCTTGAATTAGAGCAGGTAAAATAGACATGTTTACTTAACAGCTAATTATTTCACCTGTGCTCTAGTTCAGATATCCTCAAAATGTCTGAGGACAGGTTTGAAAACCAGTGTTTTATACTAACTAGCAAAAAAGAACGTTGGAGGCTTACAGCCAATCAAGTAGCTGCTATGGGTTAAAATTAAAGCTTAGAAGCCGCTCCATTTTTAGCTCAGCACATGGGTAGCGCTTGCTGGTTGGTGGCTAAATGTAGCCACAAATAATCAAGCAGTATCCATGGTGCTGAAGCTAAAATGGGCCGGTTCCTAAGCTTTACATTCCTACTTTTCAAATAAAGATAGCAAGAGAACTAAGAAAAAAATATAATAGGAGTAAATTAGAATTAGTTGCTTTAAAATTGCACTCTCTGTCTGAATCATGAAATGAAAATTTTGGGTTTAGTATCACTTAAAATTTTACACATTGCACTTTGCATTGTACAATCCCAGCATACTATTGAGTACACATTTGCAAAACATTTTACTAAAGCTGCTATATTTGACGATTTTTTTATTTAAATATTTTTATTTTCCCCTTTCATGGGCATAGATTTAAAAAAAATTAAATGTCCACAACAACAAACCTGGAGTAGAAAGCTATGCAGTATAGGAGACTAGTATCAATATTCTCTAGCAGTGGATAGCAATGCTCTGACCATTAGGTGGTGCTGTTACACATGTATAAAACTGCCCATAACTGATATAATAAAGAAACTTATAGTCCACTCCTCAGTACCAGGGAAGGTATTTGCAATCTAGTAAATATATGAGCATATTAAAAATTAAAGCAAATAAATAAATCTAGCACTGATATTCCAGCATGTCCTTTCTTTCTCTGTCAAGTGGCAGTATTATATATATATATATATATATATATATATATATATATATAATTTTACTTTACTTTTAACCCTTATCTAAAGAGTACCAAGTGAGCATGTTTTTAGTAAAGTGGCAGCAATATATGAAAAAAACAGGAGAACATGCTGAAATGTTATGCTTTCTGCATTATAATGTTTTTCTACTTAAAGGGACACTGTACCCAAAATTTTTCTTTTGTAATTCAGAAAGAGCATGCAATTTTAAGCAACTTTCTAATTTACTCCTATTATCAATTTTGCTTTATTCTCTTGCTATCATTATTTGAAAAAGAAGGCATCTAAGCTTTTTTTTTTGGTTTCAGTACTCTGGACAGCAGTTTTTTTATTGGTGGATGAATTTATTCAACAAAAATGGGCCGGCATCTAAACTTACATTCTTGCATTTCAAATAAAGATACCAAGAGAATGAAGACAATTTGATAATAGGAGTAAATTAGAAAGTTGCTTAAAATGTCATGCTTTATCTGAATCACGAAAAGAGAAAATTTTTGGGTACAGTGTCCCTTTAACTGGGAGTACTGAAGAAATCGTGTAGTTTCTAGCTTTGCAGTAGTGACTTAAATTTAATTTTATGCAGTTTAAAAGGGATTTATGCCATTTTTCTATTTTTTGGGAAGCACTTTAATAAGTTAGTTTTCAAACACTATTTTTCCCAGTTGTTTGCTTTTAATGTTTAAAATTTTAATAAGCATGTTCAGTTTATACCATATTTGTATAGAAATTGTGTTGATTTTTCAAAACTTTAAATGTACAGAATATTGGCCCCTGTTATCGGTTATCGGCCTGAAAGGCGGTCAATAATCGGAATTGGTATCGGCCCTGAAAAAACTATATCGGTCTATCCCTATTTTTAACATAAAATTACAACAATTTCCACAATTAAGTTTTTTTGTTTTTGTGCACTTGATTACATGAAATAAATAGATGTTGGAAATAAAAGTTCAAAAAGCAAATGTTTAAATGCATTAAAAAAAATGTTAAAGGGACATTAAACACAATTTTTTTCTTTCATGGTTTAGAAAGAGCATGCCATTTTAAACAACTTTCTAATTTATTTCTATTGTCTAATTTGCTTCATTCTCTTGCTATACTTTGCTGAAAAGCATATCTAGATAGGCTCAGTAGCTACTGATTGGTTGCTGCACATAGATGCCTCGTCTGATTGGCTCACCCATGTGTAATGCTATTTCTTCAACAAAGGATATCTAAAGAAAGAAGCAAATTAGATAATAGAAGTAAATTGGAATGTTGTTTAAAATGGTATTCTCTATCTAAATCATGAAAGAAAATTTTGGGGTTTAGTGTCCCTTTAAGTTTGCACTCTTGATTGCATATAACAATGTAATTTAATCCCTTTAAGCACATAGAAGCGCATCTGTATTTTATGCCATGTTCTTATACATTGGGAAGTCTTGCACATGCTCAGTAGGAACTGGTGCATCAGAAAGTGTGCATATAAAAATAAAATCTTTTTTACATAGAGATGTTCAGGTGATATTTTCTAGTGAGCTTTTTACAGCTATACTGCATCACTTTCAAGTTTTTCAACATTTGAGTATTATGGCCCTTTAATTAACTGCATACCTGTATATTTGCTTTGATTTAGGGACAATTAACAACTTGAGATTTTAAATGGACAGTAACGTTAAAAGTAACAGAGCATACCATTTCTAATTTACTTCTGTCATCAATTTTGCTTAGTTCTCTGGGTATCCTTTGTTAAAGGGTAATCCTAGGTGAGCTCAGGAGCGTGCACATGTTTGCACTTGCTTTATAGCAATGTTATGAATAGAAAAAATTCAATGGCAGCAGTTTGCAACTATGTATAACATAACTATAAATATTGTTGCAAACACTGCTGCCAGATGGCTAATGACACGTGCTCGCTCCTGAGCTCACCTAGGATTATTCTTTAACAAAGTATATCAAGAGAGCTAACTAAAGTGATAAAAAGTTGAATTGGAAAGTTGTTTAAAATTGCATGTTTTGTGCAAAGCATTGACATTTAATTTAGACTTTACCGTCCCTTTAATTTAAAATGTTTAGTTATTCGTGCTAATAGAACTTTACAATAAATTTAAGCAGCTCTCATCCTATTGGCTGATTTGAATTTTTCAGCCAATAGGAATGCAACAGTACTCCAATATAAAAGGGGTACCTTACATTTAAGCTTCAGTGTGTGGTAGTCGATCGCACGAAGAGGACGTTCCGCGCTAGATGTCTCCGCCGGTCATGGACAGCTCCGCGACGCCACAGCTCCACGCCACCGGGATGAAAATAGAAGATGCCCCCGCGATAAAGGAAGATGTCGATGCCTGGAGGAAGACTTCTCGCCGCCTCGCTCAAGATAGATGACCGGACTTCAGGAACTGTAAGTAGATTTCCTAGTGTTAGTATTAGTTTTTTTTTTGTTTTTTTTTTTGGGTGGGTTTTTTTTTTTTAGAAAAGGGCTTTTTCTCTTGTTAAGTGTATCCAGTCCACGGATCATCCATTACTTATGGGATATTCTCCTTCCCAACAGGAAGTTGCAAGAGTTCACCCACAGCAGAGCTGCTATATAGCTCCTCCCCTAACTGCCATATCCAGTCATTCTCTTGCAACTCTCAACATAGATAGGAGGTCGTGAGAGGACTGTGGTGTTTTATACTTAGTTTATTTCTTCAATCAAAAGTTTGTTATTTTTAAATGGCACCGGAGTGTGCTGTTTATCTCAGGCAGTATTTGGAAGAAGAATCTGCCTGCGTTTTTCTATGATCTTAGCAGAAGTAACTAAGATCCATTTGCTGTTCTCACACATTCTGAGGAGTGAGGTACTTCAGAGGGGGAATGGCGTGCAGGTTTTCCTGCATATAAGGTATGTGCAGTAAAATATTTTTCTAAGGAATGGAATTGACTAAGAAAATACTGCTGATACCGAAGTAATGTAAGTAAAGCCTTAAATGCAGTGAAAGTGACTGGTATCAGGCTGATTGATAGAGATATATGCTAAGGTATGTGCAGTAAAATATTTTTCTAAGGAATGGAATTGACTAAGAAAATGCTGCTGATACCGAAGTAATGTAAGTAAAGCCTTAAATGCAGTGATAGCGACTGGATCAGGCTTATTAATAGAGATACATACTCTTATAAAAATGTGTTTTAAAACGTTTGCTGGCATGTTTAATCGTTTTTTGACATATGTTTGGTGATAAATCTTATTGGGGCCTAATTTTTCCACATGGCTGGCTTAAATTCTGCATAGAAACAGTTAACTGAGGCTTCCCACTGTTGTAATATGAGTGGGAGGGGCCTAATTTAGCACTTTTTTGCGCAGTTAAAATTACAAAATGAATCATCCAGATTCCCTCAGCAGTCCCATGAATACTACAGGACATCTCTAAAGGGCTAAAAAGACTTCCAAAATCGTTTATAGGGAAGGTAATCCACAGCTCAGCTGTGGCAGTTTAGTTTTGTTGTTTGTTTTTTTAATCTGTTTTTTGCATTAAGGGGTTAATCATCCATTTGCAAGTGGGTGCAATGCTCTGTTAACTTATTACATATACTGTAAAAATTTCGTTTGATTTACTGCCTTTTTTCACTGTTTTTCAAATTTTGATAAAATTTGTTTCTCTTAAAGGCACAGTAACGTTTTTTATATTTGCTTGTTAACTTGATTTAAAGTGTTTTCCAAGCTTACTAGTCACATTATTAGTCTGTTCTAACATGTCTGACATAGAGGAAGCTCTGTGTTCATTATGTTTAAAAGCCATGGTGGAACCCCATCTTAGAATGTGTACCAGATGTACTGATTTCATGTTAAACAATAAAGATCATTTTTTGTCTTTAAAAACATTATCACCAGAGGATTCTGTCGAGGGGGGAGTTATGCCGACTAACTCTCCCCACGTGTCAGACCCTTTGACTCCCGCTTTAGGGACTCACCCTCAAATGGCACCAAGTACATCAAGGGCGCCCATAGCGTTTATTTTACCAGAGGATTCTTTCGAGGGGGAAGTTATGCAGACTAACTCTCCCCACGTGTCAGACTCTTCGACTCCCGCTCCAGGGACTCCCGCTCAAATGGCACCTAGTACATCAAGGGCGCTTATAGCGTTTATTTTACAAGACATGGCAAAAGTTATGAATAATACTATGGAAGCGGTATTAGTCAGACTACCTGAAATTAAAGGAAAGCGAGATAGCTCTGGGGATAGATACAGAGCATACAGATGCGTCAAGAACCATGTCTGTTACTGCCTCACAATATGCAGAAGCTGAGGGGAGCTTCAGTCTGTGGGTCATATTTTTGACTCAGGGGAGATGATTTAACCTGATTCCGATATTTCTACATTTAAAATTTATGCTTAAGATCCTCCACTTGTTGCTCAGGGAGGTTTTAGCAGCTCTGAATGACTGGGTTACAATCACAGTGCTAGAAATTGTGTAGACTGAATAGATATGATGCAGTGCCGGTGTGTACTGATGTTTCTTCCAATACCTAAAGAGGTTTACAGAAATTATTAATGAGGAATGGGATAGACCAGGTGTGCCGTTCTCTTCCCCTCCTATTTTTAGAAAAATGTTTCTAACAGATGCCACCACACGGGACTTATGACAGACGGTCCCTAAGGTGGAGAGAAGAGTTTCTACTCTAGCTAAGCGTACCACTAGCCCTGTCGAGGACAGTTGTGCTTTTTTAGATCCAATGGATAAAGAATTAGAGGGTTACCTTAGGAAAATGTTTATTCAACAAGGTTTTATCCTGCAGCCCCTTGCATGCATTGCTTTTGTCACTGCTGCTGTGGCGTTCTGGTTTGAGTCTCTGGATGAGGCTTTACAGGTAGCGACTCCATTGGATGAATACTTGACAAGCTTAGAGCACTTAAGCTAGCCAATTCCTTTTTTTCTGATGCCTTGTTTTTTTGACTAAACTAACGGCTAAGAATTCTGTTTTTACTATGCTGGCGCGCACAGCGCTAGGGCTTATATTATGGTCAGCTGTCGTGACTTTAATAAATAAGCTACTTAACTCCCCTTCAAGGGGCAGACCCTATTCGGGCCTGGTTTGAAGGAGATTATTGCTAATATCACTGGAGGAAAAGGTAATGCCCTTCCTCAGGACAGGTCCAAATCAAGGACCAAAAAAGTCTAATTTTCGTGCCTTTCGAAACTTCAAGGCAAGCGTAGCATCAATTTCCTCTAAGGCAAAACAAGAGGGAACTTTTGCTCAGTCCAAGACGGTCTGGTGACAACCGGACCTGGAACAAAGATAAGCAGGCCAAGGAGCCTGCTGCTGCCTCTAAGACAGCAGGTAGAACGGCTCCCTATCCGGTAACGGATCCTGTAGGGGGCAGACTTTCATCTTTCGCCCAGGCGTGGATGAGAGAGAGAGGCCCAGGATCCCTGGGCATTGGAAATTATATCCCAGAGATATCTTCTGGATTTCAAAGCTTTTCCCCCCAAAGAAGGGGAGATTTCACCTTTCACAATTATCGGCAAACCAGATAAAGAAAGAGGCATTCTTACACTGTGTACGAGACCCATCCAGTTCCAGGGGAGGAACAGGGATAGAGTTTTTACTCAAATCTGTTTGTGGTTCCCAAGGAGAGGGAACCTTCAGATCTATTTTGGATCTAAAGATCTTAAACAAATTCCTCAGAATTCCATCATTTAAGTTGGAAACTATTCGTATCATCTTAACTATGATCCAGGAGAGTCAATAGAGGACTACAATGGATTTGAAGGATGCTTATCCTCACATTACGATGCATAAAGATTACCATCGGTTTTTCAGGTTTGCCTTTCTAGACAGGCATTACCAGTTTGTAGCTCTTTCCTTTGGGTTAACTACAGCCCCAAGAATCTTTTTGGAGGTTCTGGGGTCGCTTTGGCGGTCCTTAGGCCGCGGGGCATAGAAGTGGCCCCTTATTTAGACAACATCCTGATACAGGCGTCAAACATCCAAGTTGCCAAGTCTCATACGGACGTAGTACTGGCATTTCTGAGATCGCATAGGTGGAAAGTGAACAAGGAAAGAGTTCTCTATCCCCAATCTCAAGGGTTTCCCTCCTAGGGATTCTGATAGATTTTGTAGAAATGAAAATTTACCTGACGGAGTCCAGGTTGTCAAAGTTTCTAAATTTCTGATGTGTTCTTCATTCCATCCGCGCCCTTTGGTGGCTCAGTACATGAATGTAATCGGCTTAATGGTAGCGGCAAGGGACATAGTACCGTTTGCACGCCTACATTTCAGACCGCTGCAACTATGCATGCTCAGTCAGAGGAACGGGGATTACACAGATTTGTTCTCCTGTTAAATCTGGACCAAGAGACCAGAGATTCTCTTCTCTGGTGACTATCTCAGGTCCATCTGTCCAAGGGTATGACCTTCCGCAGGTCAGATGGGACAATTGTTACAACAGATGCCAGCCTTTTAGGTTGGGATACAGTCTGGAACTCCCTGAAGGCTCAGGGATAGTGGACTCAGGAGGAGACCCTCCTTCTAATGAATATTCTGGAACTGGGAGCGATATTCCATGCTCTTCAGACTTGGCCTCAGTTAGCAACTCTGAGGTACATCATTTTTCAGTCGGACAATATCACGACTGTGGCTTACATCAACCATCAAGGGGGAACAGAAGTTCCCTAGCGATGTTAGAAGTCTTAAAATAATTCACTGGACAGAGACTCACTCTTGTCTATCAGCTATTCATATCCCAGGTGTTGAGAACTGGTAGGCGGATTTTCTAAGTCGTCAGACTTTTCATCCGGAGGAGTGGGAATTCCCTCCGGAGGTGTTTGCACAAGATCAAGCAGGAGAGTGCTTTGGTGTTTTTGACAGCTCCTGCGTGGCCACGCAGGACCTGGTATGCAGATCTGGTGGACATGTCATCCTTTCCACCACGGTCTCTGCTTCTGAGACAGGACCCTCTACCTCAGGGTCCTTTCAACCATCTAAATATAACTAATCTGAGATGGACTGCCTGGAGACTGAATGCTTGATGTTATCAAAGCATGGCTTCTCCGAGTCAGTCATTGATACCTTAATACAGGCCTGAAAGCCTGTCTCTAGGAAAATTTAACATAGATATGGTGTAAATATCTTATTGTTATGAATCCAAGGGTTACTCATGGAGTAAAGTCTGGATTCCCAGGATATTATCTTTTCTCCAAGATGATTTTGAGAAAAGGGTTGTCAGCTAGTTCCTTAAAAGGACAGATTTCTACTCTGTCTATTCTTTTGCACAAGCGTCTGACAGGTATTCTAGACGTTCAGGCATTTGGTCAGGCTTTGGTTAGAACCAAGCCTGTGTTTAAAACTGTTGCTCCGCCATGGAGCTTAAACCTGGTTCTTAAGGTTCTTCAAGGAGTTCCTTTTGAACCTTTTCATTCCATAGATATCAAACTTTTATCTTGGAAAGTTCCTTTTTGGTAGCTATTTCCTCGGCTCGTAGAGTCTCCGAGTTATCTGCATTACAATGTGATTCTCCTTATCTGGTCCTCCGTTCGGATAAGGTAGTCCTGTGTACCAACCTGGGTTTTTACCTAAGGTGGTATCTAACAAGAATATCACTCAAGAGATTGTTGTTCCATTCTTGTATCCTAATCCTTCTTCAAAGAAGGAACGTCTATTACACAATTTGGACGTGGTTCGTGCTTTAAAGTTTTACTTACAAGCTACTACAGATTTTCATCAAACATTCACCTTGTTTGTTGTCTATTCTGGACAGAGGAGAGGTCAAAGACTTCAGCAACCTCTCTGTCTTTTTGGTTAAAAAAGCATAATTAATTTAGCTTATGAGACTGCTGGACAGCAGCCTCTTGAAGGGATTACAGCTCATTCTACTAGAGCTGTGGTTTTCACTTGGGCCTTTTTAAAATGAGGCTTCTGTTGAACAGATTTACAAGACGGAGTCTTGGTCTGCGTTTTATACTTTTTCAAATTTAACAAATTTGATACTTTTTTTCTTCGGAGGCTATTTTTGGGAGAAAGGGTTTTTTATAGGCAGTGGTAACTTCCGTTTAAATACCTGCCTTGTCCCTCCCATCATCCGTGTACTTTAGCTTTGGTATTGGTATCCCATAAGTAATAGATGATCCGTGTACTGGATACACTTAACAAGAGAAAACATAATTTATGCTTACCTGATAAATTTATTTCTCTTGTAGTGTATCCAGTCCATGGCCCGCCCTGTCCTTTTAAGGCAGGTAATTTTTTTAATTTAAACTACAGTCACCACTGCACCCTATGGTTTTTCCTTTCTCTGCGTGTTTTCGGTCGAATGACTGGATATGGCAGTTAGGGGAGGAGCTATATAGCAGCTCTGCTGTGGGTGAACTCTTGCAACTTCCTGTTGGGAAGGAGAATATCCCATAAGTAATGGATGATCCGTGGACTGGATACACTACAAGAGAAATAAATTTATCAGGTAAGCATAAATTATGTTTTTTATTTTAATGGGCAGTAAAGCTACCTAGGGGCAATGGGTAGCTTAAGATTTTTTAGAGTTAGTTTTTTTTATTTTGGGGGGTTGGTTGGGTGGGGGGTTTTACTTTTAGGGGGGACTTAGTAATTTTTAAAATTTAAAATAGCTGTTTAATTTTGGACAATGCCTTACAAAAGGCGATTTTAAGGGCTATTGGTAGTTTATTGTTAGGTTGTGTTTTTATTTTGGGGTGGCTTTTTTGTTTTATAGGGCTAATAGATTAGGTGTAAATTTTATTATTTTGGATAATTTTGTTTATTTTTGTAATCTTAGTGTTTTTTTATTTTCCGTCATTTTAGCGTTATTTTATTTTTTGGTAATGTTCGATTTTATTTTTTGTAGTGTTAGGTTTTTTTAAATTTGTAATTTTTTATTTTTTTATTTTTTCGTAGTGTTAGGTTATTTTATTCTTGTAATTTCGTTTTTTTATTTTATTTTATTAAAGTTTTTATTTATTTTAAGATAGTAATATTGTAAATTTAATTTAAAGTTAGGGTGTGTTAGGTTTAGGAGTTAATAGTTTAATTTAGTGATTTGCAATGTGGAGGGCTGGCGGTTTAGGGGTTACTAGGTTTATTATAGTAGTAGCGATGTGGGGGGCAGCGGTTTAAGGGTTAATACGTTTAATATAGTATTTGAGATGCGGGAGGGTGGCGGTTTAGGGGTTAATAGGTAGTTTATAGGTGTTAGTGTACATTATAACATTTTAGTTATGAGTTTAGTGAAACATTTTTGTTTTGCAAAATCCATAACAACTGGTCTCGGATCGCAGAATATATTGCGGTGGTATAGACCATAACGCTAGCATTTTAGCCGGACCACACAACTTGTAATACAGCGATATGGAAATCCCGTACTCAATTCATTTTTGAGTGCAGAATGGATCGTTTAGTTACAGGCTAAAACGCTTTCTTTATAGCAGTGATTTTCAACCTTTTTTTTTTTTTTTGCCGTGGCACATTTTTTTACATTAAAAAATCCTGTGAATCCTGAAATTAAAAAAAAAAATAGTTCCATGTCCTTTTAATAAAATACATTTTCAAATGTGTGCACGCCGCCATGAAATATCTTTTGGTCTGATAACAGTCGTACCTTATCATATTTTTCATTACACCTGTTTAACTCATACATAATAAATATGCATCAGTAAGACATCGAAAATTATTATGTGGGAAACACATAAATACACACTCATACATAAATACACACACATAAATACACACACATAAATACACACTCATACATAAATACACACACATAAATACACACTCATACATAAATATACACACATAAATACACACTCATACATAAATATACACACATAAATATATACACATATAAATATACACACACATAAATTCACACACATAAATTCACACACATAAATTCACACACATAAATTCACACACATAAATTCACACACATAAATACACACACATAAATACACACACATAAATACACACACATAAATACACACACATACATAAATACACACACATACATAAATACACACACATACACACACACACACACACATAAATACACACACACACAAGATGACAACGAAACAATTACAACAGTCCATATTTTTTTCATAAGAAGATAAAACAGATATAAATGGAAAAGGAAAGCAACTAAGCAACACACACACAGGGACATGATAGAACACACACACAGGGACACAGAACACACCCACACCCACACTTCAGGACACAGAACACACCCACACTTAGGGACACAGAACACCCCCACACTTAAGGACACAGAACACCCACACCCACACTTAAAGGGACAGTCTACCATAGAATTGTTATTGTTTTAAAAGATAGATAATCCCTTTATTACTCATTCCCCAGTTTTGCATAACCAACACAGTTATATTAATGTACTTTTTACCTCTGTGGTTACCTTGTATCTAGGAACCTTCTTCCAGCCCCCTGATCACATGACTGTGACTGTTTATTATCTATTGTCTTAAATTTAGCATTGTTTTGTGCTAGATCTTAAATAACTTTCTGTGCCTGAACACAGTGTTATCTATATGGCCCACGTGTACTTTCGGTCTCTTTGTGTTGAAAAGAGATTTAAAAAGCATGTGATAAGAGGCAGCCCTCAAAGGCTTAGAAATTAGCATATGAGCCAACCTATGTTTAGTTTAAACTAAGAATACCAAGAGAAAAAAGCAAATTTGATGATAAAAGTAAATTGGAAAGTTGATTAAAATTCAAAGTCCTATCTGAATAATGAAAGTTTAATTTATACTAGACTGTCCCTTTAAGGACACACCCACACTTAAGGACACAGAACACGCACACACACACCGCCTGAGGTCCACCACACTGGAGACCCCCCTCCTGTTTTATTAAAATGGACACAGAACACACACAAGTTCTAGTAAGATTTAATAAAATTGGAAAAATAGATTTAATCCAGCATAAAGGTGCTGCAGATATATACATACATATACAAACATATATAAATATTACACACATATTAAATGTTTGTGTATATATATATATATACAAACATAATGTGTGCAATATTTATATACGTTTTCGTGTGTGTATATATAAATATATATATATGTATGTGTGTATGTGTATATGTGTATATGTGTATGTATATATATATTTTAACAAGAACTATAAGAAAAGAGATGGAACATTTTCGTGTGTGTATATATATATATATATATATGTATGTGTGTATGTGTATATATATATATATATATATAACAAGAACTATAAGGAAAGAGATGGAACATCTTATTAAATGCACCATGTATAAGAAAGGGAATCGAGCACTCTTTTTAAATAATAAAGAACAGTATTTAATAATCTCTATAATAGAGATGATATTTCAGATCAAATATATCAAGATACTAACTGTAAAAAACTACAGCAAAGTGCACCAAAATATAAATAAAATCCCCACATTGTGTTTGATATAAAGAAGAAGTCACGTGACTGAACATTACACTCTGCATGTCATATGTATCAAAGATGGAAACATAGTGTACACAAAATATTTAAAATTTACACCTCACACTGCGTACCGCTCACACTACACCCCAGCTGCACACAGAACCCCTGCAATCTTAGGTGCCAAATTCTGGGCAGGTATGCATAAGGGATCTAAGTGTGGCGATATTATGTCAGGTGTTTACACTCTCATCCGGCTACCAGGCAGTTGTTACCATATGCAAAGACCAGTACATATAATACATGGTATATGAATACAGCTTGACCACAAAAGCACAGTTCAAATATTATAAGGGAGTTCCGTATTCGGGCAAATGGATCTAACACGGTAGACCCTCCACTATGCGGTATTGCCAGTCAAATATGATAATGTTGTATAATGTATCACTTATCTGTGCCATCTTAATCCGTGTGGTAAAGAAACTGCTGCCGTAGTGAGGCAAACAGACGCCAACTCATATGGCGTGCAAAAACTCGTATTGGCTGTGGATTAGAGAATCACGTGACACACCTGCATGTGGAAGGAAGTTTGCTTCTTCTCACACTCCTTAGCCGCGGCTCGAATGACAGCTTCTCAGGATCAAAGCTGGAGTGATCGGTGCAGGCTGTTTGCCTGTAGTAGCTGCTCTGCTTACTGCTGCAGCTCTCAACCTCACCATGGTCCTCGAGTCTGGGCTAGTGAAGATCTCAAAGGGCTTTCTTTTTCCTCTGCCAGTTTGTGCGTCTCCTGCTTAAACTCCTCCCATATAGACTCTATGGGAGGAGTGTAAGCAGGAGACGCACAAACTGGCAGAGGAAAAGGAAGGAAACGAAACTGCTTGCGGGCAGGGGGGTATTAGGCACATTAGCTTTTTACTCACTAGGCTAGGTATGTGTGATGCCAATTGTGAGCTGGTCTCATTACAGTTTTTTTTATTACCCACTAGGGGCCCGATCCGATATGCAGCCTCGCCCGCAAAAGCCGGCGACACTAAATTTTGCGCGGGTTTGTTATCACATATACAGTGTAACCTAGAAGTTACGCTCGTATATTTCTGCCTTCGGCCGTAGTTTTTTGGCCCATAGACAGGTATACCAAACCAGCGCAGTTTGGTATCCAATATACAGCTTAAGGACTTAAGTAGCGAAAAATGGAAAAATCTTACTCCATTTCTCCAACATAGGTGTGTCCGGTCCACGGCGTCATCCTTACTTGTGGGATATTCTCTTCCCCAACAGGAAATGGCAAAGAGCCCAGCAAAGCTGGTCACATGATCCCTCCTAGGCTCCGCCTTCCCCAGTCATTCTCTTTGCCGTTGCACAGGCAACATCTCCACGGAGATGGCTCAGAGTTTTTTGGTGTTTAAATGTAGTTTTTATTCTTCAATCAAGAGTTTGTTATTTTAAAATAGTGCTGGTATGTACTATTTACTCTGAAACAGAAAAGAGATGAAGATTTCTGTTTGTAAGAGGAAAATGATTTTAGCAACCGTTACTAAAATCGATGGCTGTTTCCACACAGGACTGTTGAGAGGAATTAACTTCAGTTGGGGGAAACAGTGAGCAGACTTTGGCTGCTTGAGGTATGACACATTTCTAACAAGACTTGGTAATGCTGGAAGCTGTCATTTTCCCTATGGGATCCGGTAAGCCATTTTCTGAATTTTCAATATAAGAATAAGGGCTTCACAAGGGCTTTAAAGACTGGTAGACATTTTTCTGGGCCAAAACGATTACTTTATAAACATATTTAATGGTTTACAACTTTGGAGAGTTATTTTAATCTTGGGAATTCTGTTAAAAAAACGGCAGGCACTGTATTGGACACCTTTTTCACTGGGGGCCTTCTCTAGTCATAGGCAGAGCCTCATTTTCGCGCCACTAATGCGCAGTTGTTTTTGAGAAGCAAGGCATGCAGATGCATGTGTGAGGAGCTCAGATCCACTGAAAAAGCTTATTGAAGGCGTCATTTGGTATCGTATTCCCCTCTGGGCTTGGTTGGGTCTCAGCAAAGCAGATACCAGGGACTGTATAGGGGTTAAATGTAAAAACGGCTCCGGTTCCGTTATTTTAAGAGTTAAAGCTTTCAAATTTGGCGTGCAATACTTTTAAGGCTTTATGACACTGTGGTGAAATTTTGGTGAATTTTGAACAATTCCTTCATACTTTTGCGTATATTCAGTAAAAAAGTGTGTTCAGTTTAAAATTTAAAGAGACAGTAACGGTTTTATTTTAAAACGTTTTTTGTGCTTTGTTATCAAGTTTATGCCTATTAACATGTCTGAACTATCAGATAGACGATGTTCTGTATGTTCGGAAGCCAAGGTTCCTCTCCATTTAAATATATGTGATGAATGTGACAAACAAAGTAGGGACAATGATGCCACTGATAATAATGTTGCCCAAAATGATTCCTTAAGTGAGGAGAGTAAGCATGGTACTGCATCATCTCCTTCTATGTCTACACCAGTCTTGCCCACTCAGGAGTTCCCTAGTGCATCTAGTGCGCCAATCCTCCTTACTATGCAACAATTAACGGCTGTAATGGATAATTCTATTAAAACATTTTAGCCAAAATGCCCACTTATCAGCGAAAGCGCGACTGCTCTGTTTTAGATACTGAAGAGCATGAGGACGCTGATGATAATGGTTCTGACATGCCCTTACACCAGTCTGAAGGGGCTAGGGAGGTTTTGTCTGAGGGAGAAATTTCAGATTCAGGAAAAATTTCTCAACAAGCTGAACCTGACGTTATTACATTCAAATTTAAGTTGGAACATCTCCGCGCTCTGCTTAAGGAGGTGTTATCTACTCTGGATGATTGTGACAATTTGGTCATTCCAGAGAAATTATGTAAGATGGACAGGTTCCTAGAGGTCCCGGTGCCCCCCGAAGCTTTTCCTATACCCAAGCGGGTGGCGGACATTGTAAATAAAGAATGGGAAAGGCCCGGCATACCTTTTGTCCCTCCCCCTATATTTAACAAATTATTTCCTATGGTCGACCCCAGGAAGGACTTATGGCAGACAGTCCCCAAGGTTGAGGGGGCGGTTTCTACTCTAAACAAACGCACCACTATCCCTATAGAAGATAGTTGTGCTTTCAAAGATCCTATGGATAAAAAATTAGAGGGTTTGCTTAAAAAGATGTTTGTTCAGCAAGGTTACCTTCTACAACCAATTTCATGCATTGTTCCTGTCACTACAGCAGCGTATTTCTGGTTCGATGAACTAGAAAAGTCGCTCAATAAAGCATCTTCTTATGAGGAGGTTATGGACAGAGTTCAAGCACTTAAGTTGGCTAACTCTTTTACCTTAGACGCCACTTTGCAATTAGCTAGATTAGCGGCGAAAAATTCAGGTTTTGCTATTGTGGCGCGCAGAGCGCTTTGGCTGAAGTCTTGGTCAGCGGATGTGTCCTCCAAGAACAGATTGCTTAACATCCCTTTCAAGGGGAAAACGCTGTTTGGCCCTGACTTGAAAGAGATTATTTCAGACATCACTGGGGGAAAGGGCCACGCCCTTCCTCAGGATAGGTCTTTTAAGGCTAAAAATAAAACAAATTTTCGTCCCTTTCGCAGAAACGGACCAGCCTCAAATTCTACATCCTCTAAGCAAGAGGGTAATTCTTCTCAAACCAAGCCAGCCTGGAGACCGATGCAAGGCTGGAACAAAGGTAAGCAGGCCAAGAAGCCCGCTACCGCTACCAAAACAGCATGAGATGCTGGCCCCCGATCCGTGATCGGATCTGGTGGGGGGCAGACTCTCTCTCTTCGCTCAGGCTTGGGCAAGAGATGTTCAGGATCCTTGGGCGCTAGAAATAGTTTCTCAAGGTTATCTCCTGGAATTCAAGGAACTACCCCCAAGGGGAAGGTTCCACAGGTCTCAATTGTCTTCAGACCAAATAAAAAGACAGGCATTCTTACATTGTGTAGAAGACCTGTTAAAAATGGGAGTGATTCATCCTGTTCCATTAGGAGAACAAGGGATGGGGTTTTACTCCAATCTGTTCATAGTTCCCAAAAAAGAGGGAACATTCAGGCCAATTTTGGATCTCAAGATCCTAAACAAATTTCTCAAGGTTCCATCGTTCAAGATGGAAACCATTCGGACAATTCTTCCTACCATCCAGGAAGGTCAATTCATGACCACGGTGGATTTAAAGGATGCGTATCTACATATTCCTATCCACAAGGAACATCATCGGTTCCTAAGATTCGCCTTTCTGGACAAGCATTACCAGTTTGTGGCACTTCCATTCGGACTAGCCACTGCTCCAAGAATTTTCACAAAGGTACTAGGGTCCCTTCTAGCGGTGCTAAGGCCAAGGGGCATTGCAGTAGTACCCTACTTGGACGACATACTGATTCAAGCGTCGTCTCTGCCACAAGCAAAGGCTCATACGGACATTGTCCTAGCCTTTCTCAGATCTCACGGGTGGAAAGTGAACGTAGAAAAAAGTTCTCTATTCCCGTCAACAAGAGTTCCCTTCTTGGGAACAATAATAGACTCCTTAGAAATGAAGATTTTTCTGACAGAAGCCAGAAAATCAAAACTTCTAAGCTCTTGTCAAGTACTTCATTCTGTTCTTCTTCCTTCCATAGCGCAGTGCATGGAAGTAATAGGTTTGATGGTTGCGGCAATGGACATAGTTCCTTTTGCGCGAATTCATCTAAGACCATTACAACTGTGCATGCTCAGACAGTGGAATGGGGATTATACAGATTTGTCCCCGACGATCCAAGTAGATCAGAGGACCAGAGATTCACTCCGTTGGTGGCTGACCCTGGACAACCTGTCCCAAGGGATGAGCTTCAGAAGACCAGAGTGGGTCATTGTAACGACCGACGCCAGCCTGGTGGGCTGGGGCGCGGTCTGGAAACACCTGAAAGCTCAGGGTCTATGGTCTCGGGAAGAATCTCTTCTCCCGATAAACATTCTGGAACTGAGAGCGATATTCAATGCTCTCAAGGCTTGGCCTCAACTAGCAAAGGCCAAATTCATAAGGTTTCAATCAGACAACATGACGACTGTTGCATATATCAACCATCAGGGGGGAACAAGGAGTTCCCTGGCGATGGAAGAAGTGACCAAAGTAATTCAATGGGCGGAGATTCACTCCTGCCACTTGTCTGCAATCCACATCCCAGGAGTGGAAAATTGGGAAGCGGATTTTCTGAGTCGTCAGACATTTCATCCGGGGGAGTGGGAACTCCATCCGGAAATCTTTGCCCAAATAACTCAATTATGGGGCATTCCAGACATGGATCTGATGGCGTCTCGTCAGAACTTCAAGGTTCCTTGCTACGGGTCCAGATCCAGGGATCCCAAGGCGACTCTAGTAGATGCACTAGTAGCGCCCTGGACCTTCAACCTAGCTTATGTGTTCCCACCGTTTCCTCTCATTCCCAGGCTGGTAGCCAGGATCAATCAGGAGAGGGCTTCGGTGATCTTGATAGCTCCTGCGTGGCCACGCAGAACTTGGTATGCAGACCTGGTGAATATGTCATCGGCTCCACCATGGAAGCTACCTTTGAGATGGGACCTTCTTGTTCAAGGTCCGTTCGAACATCCGAATCTGGCATCACTCCAACTGACTGCTTGGAGATTGAACGCTTGATTTTATCAAAGCGTGGGTTCTCAGATTCTGTCATTGATACTCTTATTCAGGCTAGAAAGCCTGTAACTAGAAAAATTTACCATAAAGTATGGAAGAAATATATCTGTTGGTGCGAATCGAAAGGATTCCCATGGAACAGGGTAAAAATTCCTAAGATTCTATACTTTCTACAAGAGGGTTTGGAGAAAGGATTATCTGCAAGTTCTTTGAAGGGACAGATTTCTGCTTTATCTGTTTTACTTCATAAGAAGCTGGCGGCTGTGCCAGATGTTCAGGCTTTTGTTCAGGCTCTGGTTAGAATCAAGCCTGTTTACAAACCTTTGACTCCTCCTTGGAGTCTCAATTTAGTTCTTTCAGTTCTTCAAGGGGTTCCGTTTGAACCCTTACATTCCGTAGATATTAAGTTATTATCTTGGAAAGTTTTGTTTTTGGTTGCAATTTCTTCTGCTAGAAGAGTTTCAGAGTTATCTGCTCTGCAGTGTTCTCCTTTTGCGTTTTGCGTACTAAACCTGGTTTTCTTCCGAAAGTTGTTTCTAACAAAAATATTAACCAGGAGATAGTTGTGCCTTCTTTGTGTCCGAATCCAGTTTCAAAGAAGGAACGTTTGTTGCACAATTTGGATGTAGTTCGTGCTCTAAAATTCTATTTAGAGGCTACAAAGGATTTCAGACAAACATCTTCCTTGTTTGTTGTTTATTCTGGTAAAAGGAGAGGTCAAAAGGCAACTTCTACCTCTCTCTCTTTTTGGCTTAAAAGCATCATCAGATTGGCTTATGAGACTGCCGGACGGCAGCCTCCTGAAAGAATCACAGCTCATTCCACTAGGGCTGTGGCTTCCACATGGGCCTTCAAGAACGAGGCTTCTGTTGATCAGATATGTAAGGCAGCGACTTGGTCTTCACTGCACACTTTTACCAAATTTTACAAATTTGATACTTTTGCTTCTTCTGAGGCTATTTTTGGGAGAAAGGTTTTGCAAGCCGTGGTGCCTTCCATCTAGGTGACCTGATTTGCTCCCTCCCTTCATCCGTGTCCTAAAGCTTTGGTATTGGTTCCCACAAGTAAGGATGACGCCGTGGACCGGACACACCTATGTTGGAGAAAACAGAAATTATGTTTAACTGATAAATTACTTTCTCCAACGGTGTGTCCGGTCCACGGCCCGCCCTGGTTTTTTAATCAGGTCTGATGATTTATTTTCTCTAACTACAGTCACCACGGTATCATATGATTTCTCCTATGCAAATATTCCTCCTTTACGTCGGTCGAATGACTGGGGAAGGCGGAGCCTAGGAGGGATCATGTGACCAGCTTTGCTGGGCTCTTTGCCATTTCCTGTTGGGGAAGAGAATATCCCACAATTAAGGATGACGCCGTGGACCGGACACACCGTTGGAGAAAGTAATTTATCAGGTAAACATAAATTCTGTTTTTCACCTCCCCACAAATTGCAGGCGTAGTAAGCCTTACTCTTAGTATTGGAGCCCCGTAACTCCCTAAACTACCTGCAAAATAAAATCTAACACCTAACGCATGCGCAATGTCTATCTACCTGTCAACCGCAACCCCCCGCCGCAATCCCTAATAAAGTGCTTAACCCCTAAACAGCTGCTCCCGGACCCCGCCGCCACCTACATTAAATGTCTAACCCCCTAATGTGATCCCCCTACACCGCCGCACCTACATTAAAATTATTATCCCCTAATGTAATCCCCCTACACCGCCACCACCTATATTAAAATTATTACCCCTAATGTGAGCCCCCTACCCCGCCGCCACCTATTTTAACTACATTACCCCCTAATCTAATCCCCCCATTACAACCCACCACCCACACACCCCTACTCTAAAACCCACCGTATCCCCCCTTAAAAAAACCTAAGTCTTACCCCCAAGTGGTCCTTACCTGTCCTGAAGACCGGCGGAGAAGGTCCTGTAGAATAAGAGCTTCTGTAATTCTATTGGCTGATTAGAATAGCCAATATAATTACAGTAGCTCTTATTCTATTGGCTAATCAAATCAGCCAATAGAATTAAAGTAGCTCTCATCCGATTGGCTGATTTGAATTTGAAGGCTCAAATCAGCCAATAGGAATTCAAGAGACGCCATTTTTAATTGCGTACCCTGAATTCCGATTCAGTGTACGGCGGCGATCGTATGAAGAGGATCCTCCACGCTCCATGGCTCTGGTCTTCAGTTCCAGCGTCGCCGGTCTTCAGTTCCAGAGAGGACGGTCTTCAACTCCGCTCCTCCCCGGCTGGTTCCTGGAAGAAGAAGAGGTCGCTGCCTGGAAGAAGACTTCTCCGCCTGGAACAGGACCTTCTTTTAGTTTAGGGTAGGGACATTTTTTTATTTTGGGGGGCTTTATTTTATTAGGGGGCTTAGATTAGGTGTAGTTAGCTTAAAATTCTTGTAATCTTTTTTTATTTTTTGTTATTTAGTGTTTGTTTGTTTTTGTTATTTAGTTTAGTGTATTTAATTATATTTTAGTTTAGATAATTGTAGTTTATTTAATTAATTTATTGATAGTGTAGCTGTATTTGTAACTTAGGTTAGGATTTATTTTACAGGTAAATTGGTGATTATTTTAACTAGGTAGCTATTAAATAGTTATTAACTATTTAATAGCTATTGTACCTAGTTAAAATAAATACCAAGTTACCTGTAAAATAAATATAAACCCTAAAATAGCTACAATGTAATTATTAATTATATTGTAGCTATCTTAGGGTTTATTTTATAGGTAAGTATTTAGTTTTAAATAGGAATATTTTAGTTAATAATATTAATATTATTTAGATTTATTGCAATAATAATTGTTAGGGGTGTTAGGGTTAGATAGGGTTAATATAGTTAATATATATAATATAATAACTATATTAATTATTAACTACATTAATAATATATATAATATTATAACTATATTAACCCTAATATAATTAGGGTTAATATAGTTAATATATAAGTGGCGGCGGTGTAGGGTGATCAGATTACAGTTAAAAGAGCCGATTACTTTGGGTCAATGCCCCGAAAAGGCCCTTTTAAGGGCTGGTAATAGAGCTGATTACTTTGGGGCAATGCCCCGCAAAATGCCCTTTTCAGGGCTATTTGTAATTTAGTTTAGGGTAGGGACATTTTAGTATTTTAGCGGGTAATACATTTATTATAGGTGGAGCCGGGGTAGGGGGATTAGATTAGGGGTTAATCATTTTAATATAGGTGGCGGCGGGGTAGGGGGATTAGATTAGGGGGTAATGTAGTTAAAATAGGTGGCGGTGGGGTAGGGGGCTTACATTAGGGGTTAATATAGTTAAAATAGGTGGCGGCGGTGTAGGGGGCTCACATTAGGGGGTAATATAGTTAATGTAGGTGGCGGCGGTGTAGGGGGCTCACATTAGGGGGTAATATAGTTAATGTAGGTGGTGGCGGGGTAGGGGGCTCACATTAGGGGGTAATATAGTTAAAATAGGTGGCGGCGGTGTAGGGGGCTCACAGGGGGTAATATAGTTAATGTAGCTGGCAGCGGGGTCCGGGAGCGGCGGTTTAGGGGTTAAGATATTTATTGTTAGGAGTGAGAGGGGGATTGCGGATAGAGGGGTATACGTGTCGGGCTATGTTTGGGAGGCGTGTTAGACAGTAACGGCCGATTGTATACTTTAGTAATTTTTTTTACGCGGTAGCAGTTTCTAAAGTGCCGTAACTCACTGGTGACTCCAGAAATTTGTACTTAAGCAGATTTCTGGACATCGCTACTTTGTCAGACTTACGGCACTTTAGCAACTGCCGGCACCGTATATGAGATAGCTTGCTGTTCGAGCTGAAACTACGGGCGGCGCAGGTTTCCGCGCTTGCGCCGAAACCTGCGCCGTATATCTGATCGCGCCCCAGGAATCTATGGGGATGTATCTATTAAATATGAATTTGCAAAATAAAAAAAATTATGAGCCTGTCAGTCTGTTGCGGCACACTTGAGGCACACTGGTTGAAAATTGCTGCTTTATAGCTATACCGCAGCGACTTGTAATACGGGAGACCTGCCATTCCACGTGCAATGACCAATTTTTCAGTGGTATAGCCATACCGCAAAACTTGTAAAAAGTGTATTTCTCCAACATAGGTGTGTCCGGTCCACGGCGTCATCCTTACTTGTGGGATATTCTCTTCCCCAACAGGAAATGGCAAAGAGCCCAGCAAAGCTGGTCACATGATCCCTCCTAGGCTCCGCCTTCCCCAGTCATTCTCTTTGCCATTGCACAGGCAACATCTCCACGGAGATGGCTAAGAGTTTTTTGGTGTTTAAATGTAGTTTTTATTCTTCAATCAAGAGTTTATTTTAAAATAGTGCTGGTATGTACTATTTACTCTGAAACAGAAAGGAGATGAAGATTTCTGTTTGTAAGAGGAAAATGATTTTAGCAACCGTTACTAAAATCGATGGCTGTTTCCACACAGGACTGTTGAGATGAATTAACTTCAGTTGGGGGAAACAGTGAGCAGACTTTTGCTGCTTGAGGTATGACACATTTCTAACAAGACTTGGTAATGCTGGAAGCTGTCATTTTCCCTATGGGATCCGGTAAGCCATTTTCTTAATTTTTAATATAAGAATAAAGGGCTTCACAAGGGCTTTAAAGACTGGTAGACATTTTTCTGGGCTAAAACGATTACTTTATAAGCATATTTAATGGTTTATAACTTTGAAGAGTTATTTTAATCTTGGGAATTCTGTTAAAAAAAACGGCAGGCACTGTATTGGACACCTTTTTCACTGGGGGCCTTTTCTAGTCATAGGCAGAGCCTCATTTTCGCGCCACTAATGCGCAGTTGTTTTTGAGAAGCATGGCATGCAGATGCATGTGTGAGGAGCTCAGATCCACTGAAAAAGCTTATTGAAGGCGTCATTTGGTATCGTATTCCCCTCTGGGCTTGGTTGGGTCTCAGCAAAGCAGATACCAGGGACTGTATAGGGGTTAAATGTAAAAACGGCTCCGGTTCCGTTATTTTAAGAGTTAAAGCTTTCAAATTTGGTGTGCAATACTTTTAAGGCTTTAAGACACTGTGGTGAAATTTTGGTGAATTTTGAACAATTCCTTCATACTTTTGCGCATATTCAGTAATAAAGTGTGTTCAGTTTAAAATTTAAAGTGACAGTAACGGTTTTATTTTAAAACGTTTTTTGTGCTTTGTTATCAAGTTTATGCCTATTAACATGTCTGAACTATCAGATAGACGATGTTCTGTATGTTCGGAAGCCAAGGTTCCTCTCCATTTAAATATATGTGATGAATGTGACAAACAAAGTAGGGACAATGATGCCACTGATAATAATGTTGCCCAAAATGATTCCTTAAGTGAGGGGAGTAAGCATGGTACTGCATCATCTCCTTCTATGTCTACACCAGTCTTGCCCACTCAGGAGGTCCCTAGTGCATCTAGTGCGCCAATCCTCCTTACTATGCAACAATTAACGGCTGTAATGGATAATTCTATTAAAAACATTTTAGCCAAAATGCCCACTTATCAGCGAAAGCGCGACTGCTCTGTTTTAGATACTGAAGAGCATGAGGACGCTGATGATAATGGTTCTGACATGCCCTTACACCAGTCTGAAGGGGCCAGAGAGGTTTTGTCTGAGGGAGAAATTTCAGATTCAGGAAAAATTTCTCAACAAGCTGAACCTGACGTTATTACATTCAAATTTAAATTGGAACATCTCCACGCTCTGCTTAAGGAGGTGTTATCTACTCTGGATGATTGTGACAATTTGGTCATTCCAGAGAAATTATGTAAGATGGACAAGTTCCTAGAGGTCCCGGTGCCCCCCGAAGCTTTTCCTATACCCAAGCGGGTGGCGGACATTGTAAATAAAGAATGGGAAAGGCCCGGCATACCTTTTGTCCCTCCCCCTATATTTAAGAAATTATTTCCTATGGTCGACCCCAGGAAGGACTTATGGCAGACAGTCCCCAAGGTCGAGGGGGCGGTTTCTACTCTAAACAAACGCACCACTATCCCTATAGAAGATAGTTGTGCTTTCAAAGATCCTATGGATAAAAAATTAGAGGGTTTGCTTAAAAAGATGTTTGTTCAGCAAGGTTACCTTCTACAACCAATTTCATGCATTGTTCCTGTCACTACAGCAGCGTGTTTCTGGTTCGAAGAACTAGAAAAGTCGCTCAATAAAGCATCATCCGATTGGCTTATGAGACTGCCGGACGGCAGCCTCCTGAAAGAATCACAGCTCACTCCACTAGGGCTGTGGCTTCCACATGGGCCTTCAAGAACGAGGCTTCTGTTGATCAGATATGTAAGGCAGCGACTTGGTCTTCACTGCACACTTTTACCAAATTTTACAAATTTGATACTTTTGCTTCTTCTGAGGCTATTTTTGGGAGAAAGGTTTTGCAAGCCGTGGTGCCTTCCATCTAGGTGACCTGATTTGCTCCCTCCCATCATCCGTGTCCTAAAGCTTTGGTATTGGTTCCCACAAGTAAGGATGACGCCGTGGACCGGACACACCTATGTTGGAGAAAACAGAATTTATGCTTACCTGATAAATTACTTTCTCCAACGGTGTGTCCGGTCCACGGCCCGCCCTGGTTTTTTAATCAGGTCTGATGAATTATTTTCTCTAACTACAGTCACCACGGTATCATATGATTTCTCCTATGCATATTCCTCCTTTACGTCGGTCGAATGACTGGGGAAGGCGGAGCCTAGGAGGGATCATGTGACCAGCTTTGCTGGGCTCTTTGCCATTTCCTGTTGGGGAAGAGAATATCCCACAAGTAAGGATGACGCCGTGGACCGGACACACCGTTGGAGAAAGTAATTTATCAGGTAAGCATAAATTCTGTTTTTGTAATATTCATCTTAAATATTAATAGCTTAAAAATAAATAACACCAAAACTTGGTCAGCTGTCTCAAGACAGAAACACATTAGCCTTTTTATTTTGAAGCGACTGCCCTTCAGAAAGCACCAAGCTATTCATAGTATGTATTCATTATTTTTATCATCTGACCTCGTTTAAGTGTGTTATTGCTGTTTCTTGGCAGTCTAGTTTGATCTTTAATGAATAAACATCTTCTGTACAATGAATTGATCACATCCACTTATATAAAGGACAAGTATCAAGTGGCCCTTGTTTCTCCAACATAGGTGTGTCCGGTCCACGGCGTCATCCTTACTTGTGGGATATTCTCTTCCCCAACAGGAAATGGCAAAGAGCCCAGCAAAGCTGGTCACATGATCCCTCCTAGGCTCCGCCTACCCCAGTCATTCTCTTTGCCGTTGTACAGGCAACATCTCCACGGAGATGGCTTAGAGTTTTTTAGTGTTTAACTGTAGTTTTTATTATTCAATCAAGAGTTTGTTATTTTAAAATAGTGCTGGTATGTACTATTTACTCAGAAACAGAAAAGAGATGAAGATTTCTGTTTGTATGAGGAAAATGATTTTAGCAACCGTTACTAAAATCCATGGCTGTTCCACACAGGACTGTTGAGAGGAATTAACTTCAGTTGGGGGAACAGTGAGCAGTCTCTTGCTGCTTGAGGTATGACACATTCTAACAAGACGATGTAATGCTGGAAGCTGTCATTTTCCCTATGGGATCCGGTAAGCCATGTTTATTAAGATTGTAAATAAGGGCTTCACAAGGGCTTATTAAGACTGTAGACTTTTTCTGGGCTAAATCGATTCATTATTAACACATATTTAGCCTTGAGGAATCATTTAATCTGGGTATTTTGATAAGATTATATCGGCAGGCACTTTTTTAGACACCTTTCTCTTTAGGGGCTTTCCCAAATCATAGGCAGAGCCTCATTTTCGCGCCGGTGTTGCGCACTTGTTTTTGAGAGGCATGACATGCAGTCGCATGTGTGAGGAGCTCTGATACATAGAAAAGACTTTCTGAAGGCGTCATTTGGTATCGTATTCCCCTTTGGGCTTGGTTGGGTCTCAGCAAAGCAGACACAAGGGACTGTAAAGGGGTTAAAGTTAAAAACGGCTCCGGTTCCGTTATTTTAAGGGTTAAAGCTTCCAAATTTGGTGTGCAATACTTTTAAGGCTTTAAGACACTGTGGTGAAATTTTGGTGAATTTTGAACAATTCCTTCATATTTTTTCGCAATTGCAGTAATAAAGTGTGTTCAGTTTAAAATTTAAAGTGACAGTAACGGTTTTATTTTAAAACGTTTTTTGTACTTTGTTATCAAGTTTATGCCTGTTTAACATGTCTGAACTACCAGATAGACTGTGTTCTGAATGTGGGGAAGCCAGAGTTCCTTCTCATTTAAATAAATGTGATTTATGTGACAATGACAATGATGCCCAAGATGATTCCTCAAGTGAGGGGAGTAAGCATGGTACTGCATCATTCCCTCCTTCGTCTACACGAGTCTTGCCCACTCAGGAGGCCCCTAGTACATCTAGCGCGCCAATACTCCTTACTATGCAACAATTAACGGCTGTAATGGATAATTCTGTCAAAAACATTTTAGCCAAAATGCACACTTATCAGCGTAAGCGCGACTGCTCTGTTTTAGATACTGAAGAGCATGACGACGCTGATAATAATGGTTCTGAAGGGCCCCTAAACCAGTCTGATGGGGCCAGGGAGGTTTTGTCTGAGGGAGAAATTACTGATTCAGGGAACATTTCTCAACAAGCTGAACCTGATGTGATTACGTTTAAATTTAAGTTGGAACATCTCCGCATTCTGCTTAAGGAGGTATTATCCACTCTGGATGATTGTGACAAGTTGGTCATCCCAGAGAAACTATGTAAAATGGACAAGTTCCTAGAGGTCCCGGGGCTCCCAGAAGCTTTTCCTATACCCAAGCGGGTGGCGGACATTGTAAATAAAGAATGGGAAAGGCCCGGTATTCCTTTCGTCCCTCCCCCCATATTTAAAAAATTGTTTCCTATGGTCGACCCCAGAAAGGACTTATGGCAGACAGTCCCCAAGGTCGAGGGAGCGGTTTCCACTTTAAACAAACGCACCACTATACCCATAGAAGATAGTTGTGCTTTCAAAGATCCTATGGATAAAAAATTAGAAGGTTTACTTAAAAAGATGTTTGTTCAGCAGGGTTACCTTCTACAACCAATTTCATGCATTGTCCCTGTCGCTACAGCCGCGTGTTTCTGGTTCGATGAGCTGGTAAAGGCGGTCGATAGTGATTCTCCTCCTTATGAGGAGATTATGGACAGAATCAATGCTCTCAAATTGGCTAATTCTTTCACCCTAGACGCCACTTTGCAATTGGCTAGGTTAGCGGCTAAGAATTCTGGGTTTGCTATTGTGGCGCGCAGAGCGCTTTGGTTGAAATCTTGGTCAGCTGATGCGTCTTCCAAGAACAAGCTACTTAACATTCCTTTCAAGGGGAAAACGCTGTTTGGCCCTGACTTGAAAGAGATTATCTCTGATATCACTGGGGGTAAGGGCCACGCCCTTCCTCAGGATCGGCCTTTCAAGGCCAAAAATAAACCTAATTTTCGTCCCTTTCGTAGAAACGGACCAGCCCAAAGTGCTACGTCCTCTAAGCAAGAGGGTAATACTTCTCAAGCCAAGCCAGCTTGGAGACCAATGCAAGGCTGGAACAAGGGAAAGCAGGCCAAGAAACCTGCCACTGCTACCAAGACAGCATGAAATGTTGGCCCCCGATCCGGGACCGGATCTGGTGGGGGGCAGACTCTCTCTCTTCGCTCGGGCTTGGGCAAGAGATGTTCTGGATCCTTGGGCGCTAGAAATAGTCTCCCAAGGTTATCTTCTGGAATTCAAGGGGCTTCCCCCAAGGGGGAGGTTCCACAGGTCTCAGTTGTCTTCAGACCACATAAAAAGACAGGCATTCTTACGTTGTGTAGAAGACCTGTTAAAAATGGGAGTGATTCATCCTGTTCCATTAGGAGAACAAGGGATGGGGTTCTACTCCAATCTGTTCGTAGTTCCCAAAAAAGAGGGAACGTTCAGACCAATCTTAGATCTCAAGATCTTAAACAAGTTTCTCAAGGTTCCATCGTTCAAAATGGAAACCATTCGAACAATTCTTCCTTCCATCCAGGAAGGTCAATTCATGACCACGGTGGATTTAAAGGATGCGTATCTACATATTCCTATCCACAAGGAACATCATCGGTTCCTAAGGTTCGCATTCCTGGACAAGCATTACCAGTTCGTGGCGCTTCCTTTCGGATTAGCCACTGCTCCAAGGATTTTCACAAAGGTACTAGGGTCCCTTCTAGCTGTGCTAAGACCAAGGGGCATTGCTGTAGTACCTTACTTGGACGACATTCTGATTCAAGCGTCGTCCCTTTCTCAAGCAAAGGCTCACACGGACATTGTCCTGGCCTTTCTCAGATCTCACGGATGGAAAGTGAACGTGGAAAAGAGTTCTCTATCTCCGTCAACAAGGGTTCCCTTCTTAGGGACAATAATAGACTCCTTAGAAATGAGGATTTTTCTGACAGAGGCCAGAAAAACAAAACTTCTAGACTCTTGTCGGATACTTCATTCCGTTCCTCTTCCTTCCTTGTTTGTTGTTTATTCCGGTAAAAGGAGAGGTCAAAAAGCAACTTCTACCTCTCTCTCTTTTTGGATTAAAAGCATCATCAGATTGGCTTACGAGACTGCCGGACGGCAGCCTCCCGAAAGAATCACAGCTCATTCCACTAGGGCTGTGGCTTCCACATGGGCCTTCAAGAACGAGGCTTCTGTTGATCAGATATGTAGGGCAGGGACTTGGTCTTCACTGCACACTTTTACCAAATTTTACAAGTTTGATACTTTTGCTTCTTCTGAGGCTATTTTTGGGAGAAAGGTTTTGCAAGCCGTGGTGCCTTCCATCTAGGTGACCTGATTTGCTCCCTCCCATCATCCGTGTCCTAAAGCTTTGGTATTGGTTCCCACAAGTAAGGATGACGCCGTGGACCGGACACACCTATGTTGGAGAAAACAGAATTTATGTTTACCTGATAAATTACTTTCTCCAACGGTGTGTCCGGTCCACGGCCCGCCCTGGTTTTTTAATCAGGTCTGATAATTTATTTTCTTTAACTACAGTCACCACGGTATCATATGGTTTCTCCTATGCAAATATTCCTCCTTAACGTCGGTCGAATGACTGGGGTAGGCGGAGCCTAGGAGGGATCATGTGACCAGCTTTGCTGGGCTCTTTGCCATTTCCTGTTGGGGAAGAGAATATCCCACAAGTAAGGATGACGCCGTGGACCGGACACACCGTTGGAGAAAGTAAGTTATCAGGTAAACATAAATTCTGTTTTTGTTTCCTGTGTCTATAATATGATGAATTTTATGATTTGTAAGGATTGTAAATGAACTACACACTTTTATTCAAATAACGGCAAATGGCCCTTTCAAAGTGAGAATTCAGCGCAGTTATACCAGAAAGAGAAGCCATTCTTTTTCATTCTTGTATCAGGGATGTCACATTACAGCCTTGAGGGTTGCAGTAATGCCAGGTTTTGCAAATTGCTCTTACGCCCAAGTAATCAGCTTCAGCCATTCCGTATTAAAGGGACATAATAATCATCTGCTAAATCACTTGAAACTGATGCAGTATAACTGTAAAAAGCTGACAGGAATATATCACCTGAGCATCTCTATGTAAAAAAGGAAGATATTTTACCTCACAATCTCCTCAGCTCAGCAGAGTGAGTTCTGTGTAAAAAGTTATACTCAACTGCTCCCAGCTGCAGGTAAAAAATGTTTAAAAAATGAAGAAATGAACAGCAGCCAATCAGCATCAGCAGTGCTGAAGTCATGAACTTTTACTGTGATCTCATGAGATTTGACTTGACTCTCATGAGATTTCATTGTAAACGTCCTTTGCCTGATTGGTGAAATAAGATGAGAGTGCACGATGCTCATCCCTTCAGATGTCCCAGGACAGACACACTAAAATGCTGCTTAGAAATCCTTTACAATGGGAGGTGGCTACTGAGGAACTTTTGAGGTAAAATATCTTTCTTTTTTACATAGAGATGTTCAGGAGATATTTTCTAGTCAGCTTTTTACAGCTATGCTGCATCACTTTCAAGTGTTTAAACATTTGGGTATTATGGCCCTTTAAGGCAGCTATGTGCATGCAGAGAAGTCATAAAACCAGCATTGGTGTCAGGAAATAAACTCCACAGAAGCCTCAGATGGGTTTATTTTCAAGAATACCTCTACATAATTCTATAACATTTTTATACATTAAAGGGATGTAAATTTAAAATAAATCTTTTATAGCTCACATAGAGCATGCATTGTTTTCAATTTACTTCTGGTATCAAGTTTACTTAAAGGAACAGTGAAGCCAAAATCAAACTTTCATGATTCAGATAGGGCAGTGATTTTCAACCAGTGTGCCGTGGCACACTAGTGTGCCATGAGAGATCCTCAGGTGTGCCACGGCAGACTGACAACAGTGTGACATATTTTTTAAACTTTGCTTGTTTTTTACTCCCAGTGCAGGGGTAGTTTGTAGGAGGCATGGCATAACAGCACAATACATACAGTATGTGTGTGTTTGTGTGTATGTGTATATATATATGCTGTATTAGGCTACAATGTGTGATTTTTTTTAAACTTTTGGGATGGTGGTGTGCCACAGGATTTTTTAATGTAAAAAAGTGTGCCACGGCAAAAAAAAGGTTAAAAATCACTGAGATAGGGTATGCAATTTTCAGCAACTTTCTAATTTACTTTTATCATCAAATTTGCATTGTTCTCTTGGTATTCTTTGTTAAAAGCTAAACCTATGTGGGCTCATATGCTAGTTTCTAATCCCTTGAAGCTTCGCCTCTTATCTCAGTGCAATTTGAGTTTTTCACAGCTAGACAGTGCTAATTCATGTGATCACACCAGTGGAGTTATTTATGAGTCAACCCCCCCACAGGTTTTAAGCCTTTTTTGGCCAAGATATTTTTTGGTCAGGGTGTAATGTGATTTTGTTTTCATGGCATTTAGTTAAGGCACCTGCTGCTCCCAACAGAAACTCAAAGTGCTGCTCCCCCAATCTGCCGCCCTAGGCAAGTGCATTGTTTGCCTAGGCCAAAATACGCCCCTGTATATTAATATAACCATGTTGGTTGTGCAAAACTGGGGAATGGATAATAAAGAGATTAACTATCTTTTTAAACAATAACAATTTTCAAGCAGACTGTCCCTTTAATTCTCTTGGTATATTTGTTTAAAAGTATACCTTGGTAGGTTCAGGAGCAGAAATGTTCTACTGGGAGCTAGCTGCTGATTGGTGGCTACACACAAATGCATCTTTTAATTGACTCACCAGTTCCCCAGTAGGGCATTGCTGCTCTGGCGATGACGTTAACTTTGAGTTTAATCCCTTTTCAGGGATAATAATATGCTCCAATACATTATTATATTTTCTTTTACTTCCTTTTAAAGGTGCATGGAAGTCAATAGTAAAAACAATGTGCTTTTAACTGTAGATTGATACCACATGCACACTTCTAATGCCCATGTGCTGACCGTGATGTTGCTGTAAACTTTAAAATGTCTCATTCTTTTAAAAAATGCATTTTTAAAGATTCTTTTTCTTTCATGTAATTAGCAAGAGTCCATGAGCTAGTGACGTATGGGATATACATTCCTACCAGGAGGGGCAAAGTTTCCCAAACCTCAAAATGCCTATAAATACACCCCTCACCACACCCACAAATCAGTTTTACAAACTTTGCCTCCTATGGAGGTGGTGAAGTAAGTTTGTGCTAGATTCTACGTTGATATGCGCTCCGCAGCAGGTTGAAGCCCGGTTTTCCTCTCAGCGTTCAGTGAATGTCAGAGGGATGTGAGGAGAGTATTGCCTATTTGAATTCAATGATCTCCTTCTACGGGGTCTATTTCATAGGTTCTCTGTTATCGGTCGTAGAGATTCATCTCTTACCTCCCTTTTCAGATCGACGATATACTCTTATATACCATTACCTCTACTGATTCTCGTTTCAGTACTGGTTTGGCTTTCTACTACATGTAGATGAGTGTCCTGGGGTAAGTAAGTCTTATTTTCTGTGACACTCTAAGCTATGGTTGGGCACTTTTATATAAAGTTCTAAATATATGTGTTCAAACATTTATTTGCCTTGACTCAGGATGTTCAACGTTCCTTATTGCAGACAATCAGTTTCATATTTGGGATAATGCATATTGAATAAATCAATTTTTTTCTTACCTTAAAATTTGACTTTTTTCCCTGTGGGCTGTTAGGCTCGTGGGGGCTGAAAATGCTTCATTTTATTGCGTCATTCTTGGCGCAGACTTTTTTGGCGCAAAAAAATTATTTTCTGTTTCCGGCGTCATACGTGTCGCCGGAAGTTGCATCATTTTTTGACGGTTTTTTTGCGCCAAAAGTGTCGGTGTTCCGGATGTGGCGTCATTTTTGTCTCCACATTATTTAAGTCTCATTATTTATTGCTTCTGGTTGCTAGAAGCTTGTTCACTGGCATTTTTTCCCATTCCTGAAACTGTCATTTAAGGAATTTGATCAATTTTGCTTTATATGTTGTTTTTTCTATTACATATTGCAAGATGTCCCAGATTGACCTTGAGTCAGAAGATACTTCTGGAAAGTCGCTGCCTGGTGCTGGATCTACCAAAGTTAAGTGTATCTGCTGTAAACTTGTGGTATCTGTTCCTCCAGCTGTTGTTTGTAATGAATGTCATGACAAACTTGTTAATGCAGATAATATTTCCTTTAGTAATGTTACATTACCTGTTGCTGTTCCATCAACATCTAATACTCAGAGTGTTCCTGTTAACATAAGAGATTTTGTTTCTAAATCCATTAAGAAGGCTATGTCTGTTATTCCTCCTTCTAGTAAACGTAAAAGGTCTTTTAAAACTTCTCATTTTTCAGATGAATTTTTAAATGAACATCATCATTCTGATTCTGATAATGATTCCTCTGGTTCAGAGGATTCTGTTTCAGAGATTGATGCTGATAAATCTTCATATTTATTCAAAATGGAATTTATTCGTTCTTTACTTAAAGAAGTCTTAATTGCATTAGAAATAGAGGATTCTGGTCCTCTTGATACTAAATCTAAACGTTTAAATAAGGTCTTTAAATCTCCTGTAGTTATTCCAGAAGTTTTTCCTGTCCCTGATGCTATTTCTGAAGTAATCTCCAGGGAATGGAATAATTTGGGTAATTCATTTACTCCTTCTAAACGTTTTAAGCAATTATATCCTGTGCCATCTGACAGATTAGAGTTTTGGGACAAAATCCCTAAGGTTGATGGGGCTGTCTCTACTCTTGCTAAACGTACTACTATTCCTACGGCAGATAGTACTTCCTTTAAGGATCCTTTAGATAGGAAGATTGGATCCTTTCTAAGAAAAGCTTACTTATGTTCAGGTAATCTTCTTAGACCTGCTATATCTTTAGCGGATGTTGCTGCAGCTTCAACTTTTTGGTTAGAAGCTTTAGCGCAACAAGTAACCGATCATAATTCTCATAGCATTGTTAATCTTCTTCAACATGCTAATAACTTTATTTGTGATGACATCTTTGATATCATTAGAGTTGATGTCAGGTATATGTCTCTAGCTATTTTAGCTAGAAGAGCTTTATGGCTTAAAACTTGGAATGCTGATATGTCTTCTAAGTCAACTTTGCTTTCCCTTTCTTTCCAGGGTAATAAATTATTTGGTTCTCAGTTGGATTCTATTATCTCAACTGTTACTGGAGGGAAAGGAACTTTTTTACCACAGGATAAAAAATCTAAAGGTAAATTTAGGTCTAATAATCGTTTTCGTTCCTTTCGTCACAACAAGGAACAAAAGCCTGATCCTTCACCCACAGGAGCGGTATCAGTTTGGAAACCATCTCCAGTCTGGAATAAATCCAAGCCTTTTAGAAAACCAAAGCCAGCTACCAAGTCCACATGAAGGTGTGGCTCTCATTCCAGCCCAGCTGGTAGGGGGCAGATTACGATTTTTCAAAGAAATTTGGATCAATTCAATTCACAATCTTTGGATTCAGAACATTGTTTCAGAAGGGTACAGAATTGGCTTCAAGATAAGGCCTCCTGCAAAGAGATTTTTTCTTTCCCGTGTCCCAGTAAATCCGGCGAAGGCTCAAGCATTTCTGAAATGTGTTTCAGATCTAGAGTTGGCTGGAGTAATTATGCCAGTTCCAGTTCTGGAACAGGGGCTGGGGTTTTATTCAAATCTCTTCATTGTACCAAAGAAGGAGAATTCCTTCAGACCAGTTCTGGATCTAAAAATATTGAATCGTTATGTAAGGATACCAACATTCAAAATGGTAACTATAAGGACTATCCTGCCTTTTGTTCAGCAAGGGCATTATATGTCCACAATAGATTTACAGGATGCATATCTGCATATTCTGATTCATCCAGATCACTATCAGTTTCTGAGATTCTCTTTCCTAGACAAGCATTACCAGTTTGTGGCTCTGCCGTTTGGCCTAGCAACAGCTCCAAGAATTTTTACAAAGGTTCTCGGTGCCCTTCTGTCTGTAATCAGAGAACAGGGTATTGTGGTATTTCCTTATTTGGATGATATCTTGGTACTTGCTCAGTCTTCACATTTAGCAGAATCTCATACGAATCGACTTGTGTTGTTTCTTCGAGATCATGGTTGGAGGATCAATTTACCGAAAAGTTCATTGATTCCTGTCTCTGACAGACAAGAGACGTCTAAAATTGATCTCAGCTTGTCGAAACCTTCAGTCTCAATCATTCCCTTCGGTAGCCTTATGCATGGAAATTCTAGGTCTTATGACTGCTGCATCGGACGCGATCCCCTTTGCTCGTTTTCACATGCGACCTCTTCAGCTCTGTATGCTGAACCAGTGGTGCAGGGATTACACAAAGATATCTCAATATCTTTAAAACCGATTGTTCAACACTCTCTGACGTGGTGGACAGATCACCATCGTTTAATTCAGGGGGCTTCTTTTGTTCTTCCGACCTGGACTGTAATTTCAACAGATGCAAGTCTGACAGGTTGGGGAGCTGTTTGGGGGTCTCTGACAGCACAAGGGGTTTGGGAATCTCTGGAGGTGAGATTACCAATCAATATTTTGGAACTCCGTGCAATTTTCAGAGCTCTTCAGTCATGGCATCTTCTAAAGAGAGAATCGTTCATTCGTTTTCAGACAGACAATGTCACAACTGTGGCATATATCAATCATCAAGGAGGGACTCACAGTCCTCTGGCTATGAAAGAAGTATCTCGAATACTGGTATGGGCGGAATCCAGCTCCTTTCTAATTTCTGCGGTTCATATCCCAGGTATAGACAATTGGGAAGCGGATTATCTCAGTCACCAAACGTTACATCCGGGCGAATGGTCTCTTCACCCAGAGGTATTTCTTCAGATTGTTCAAATGTGGGGACTTCCAGAAATAGAT
This sequence comes from Bombina bombina, assembly GCF_027579735.1. NCBI lineage: Eukaryota > Metazoa > Chordata > Amphibia > Anura > Bombinatoridae > Bombina > Bombina bombina. The sequence continues at coordinate 1,520,061,259 of NC_069499.1, read as the reverse complement.
CTGATGGCTTCTCATCTAAACAAGAAACTTCCCAGGTATCTGTCCAGATCCAGGGATCCTCAGGCGGAAGCAGTGGATGCATTGTCACTTCCTTGGAAGTATCATCCTGCCTATATCTTTCCACCTCTAGTTCTTCTTCCAAGAGTAATCTCCAAGATTCTGAAGGAATGCTCGTTTGTTCTGCTGGTGGCTCCAGCATGGCCTCACAGGTTTTGGTATGCGGATCTTGTCCGGATGGCCTCTTGCCAACCGTGGACTCTTCCGTTAAGACCAGACCTTTTGTCGCAAGGTCCTTTTTAGCATCAGGATCTCAAATCCTTAAATTTAAAGGTTTGGAGATTGAACGCTTGATTCTTAGTCAAAGAGGTTTCTCTGACTCTGTGATTAATACTATGTTACAGGCTCGTAAATCTGTATCTAGGAAGATATATTATCGAGTCTGGAAGACTTACATTTCTTGGTGTCTTTCTCATCATTTTTCATGGCATTCTTTTAGAATTCCGAGAATTTTACAGTTTCTTCTGGATGGTTTGGATAAAGGTTTGTCTGCAAGTTCCTTGAAAGGACAAATCTCTGCTCTTTCTGTTCTTTTTCACAGAAAGATTGCTAATCTTCCTGATATTCATTGTTTTGTACAAGCTTTGGTTCGTATAAAACCTGTTATTAAGTCAATTTCTCCTCCTTGGAGTTTGAATTTGGTTCTGGGGGCTCTTCAAGCTCCTCCGTTTGAACCTATGCATTCTCTGGACATTAAATTACTTTCTTGGAAAGTTTTGTTTCTTTTGGCCATCTCTTCTGCTAGAAGAATTTCTGAATTATCTGCTCTTTCTTGTGAGTCTCCTTTTCTGATTTTTCATCAGGATAAGGCGGTGTTGCGAACTTCTTTTAAATTTTTACCTAAGGTTGTGAATTCTAACAACATTAGCAGAGAAATTGTGGTTCCTTCATTATGTCCTAATCCTAAGAATTCTAAGGAGAGATCATTGCATTCTTTGGATGTAGTTAGAGCTTTGAAATATTATGTTGAAGCTACTAAGAATTTCCGAAAGACTTCTAGTCTATTTGTTATCTTTTCCGGTTCTAGGAAAGGTCAGAAGGCCTCTGCCATTTCTTTGGCATCTTGGTTGAAATCTTTAATTCATCATGCTTATGTCGAGTCGGGTAAAACTCCGCCTCAAAGGATTACAGCTCATTCTACTAGGTCAGTTTCTACTTCCTGGGCGTTTAGGAATGAAGCTTCGGTTGATCAGATTTGCAAAGCAGCTACTTGGTCTTCTTTGCATACTTTTACTAAATTCTACCATTTTGATGCATTTTCTTCTTCTGAAGCAGTTTTTGGTAGAAAAGTACTTCAGGCAGCTGTTTCAGTTTGATTCTTCTGCTTATAAATTCAGTTTTTTTCATTATAAGATTTAAACTTTATTTTGGGTGTGGATTATTTTCAGCGGAATTGGCTGTCTTTATTTTATCCCTCCCTCTCTAGTAACTCTTGCGTGGAAGATCCACATCTTGGGTAGTCATTATCCCATACGTCACTAGCTCATGGACTCTTGCTAATTACATGAAAGAAAACATAATTTCTTTCATGTAATTAACAAGAGTCCATGAGCTAGTGACGTATGGGATATACATTCCTACCAGGAGGGGCAAAGTTTCCCAAACCTTAAAATGCCTATAAATACACCCCTCACCACACCCACAAATCAGTTTTACAAACTTTGCCTCCAAGGGAGGTGGTGAAGTAAGTTTGTGCTAGATTCTACGTTGATATGCGCTCCGCAGCAAGTTGGAGCCCGGTTTTCCTCTCAGCGTGCAGTGAATGTCAGAGGGATGTGAAGAGAGTATTGCCTATTGAATGCAGTGATCTCCTTCTACGGGATCTATTTCATAAGGTTCTCTGTTATCGGTCGTAGAGATTCATCTCTTACCTCCCTTTTCAGATCGACGATATACTCTTATATTTACCATTTCCTCTACTGATTCTCGTTTCAGTACTGGTTTGGCTTTCTACAAACATGTAGATGAGTGTCCTGGGGTAAGTAAGTCTTATTTTCTGTGACACTCTAAGCTATGGTTGGGCACTTTATTTATAAAGTTCTAAATATATGTATTCAAACATTTATTTGCCTTGACTCAGAATGTTCAACTTTCCTTATTTCCAGACAGTCAGTTTCATATTTGGGATTATGCTTTAAATTATCATATTTTTTCTTACCTCAAAAATTTGACTTTTTTCCCTGTGGGCTGTTAGGCTCGCGGGGGCTGAAAATGCTTCATTTTATTGCGTCATTCTTGGCGCGGACTTTTTTGGCGCAAAAATTCTTTTCCGTTTCCGGCGTCATACGTGTCGCCGGAAGTTGCGTCATTTTTGACGTTATTTTGCGCCAAAGATGTCGGCGTTCCGGATGTGGCGTCATTTTTGGCGCCAAAAGCATTTAGGCGCCAAATAATGTGGGCGTCTTATTTGGCGCCAAAAAATATGGGCGTCGCTTTTGTCTCCACATTATTTCAGTCTCATTTTTCATTTGCTTCTGGTTGCTAGAAGCTTGATGTTTGGCATTTTTTTCCCATTCCTGAAACTGTCTTATAAGGAATTTGATCTATTTTGCTTTATATGTTGTTTTTTCTCTTACATATTGCAAGATGTCTCACGTTGCATCTGAGCCAGAAGATACTACAGGAAAACCACTGCCTGCTGGATCTACCAAAGCTAAGTGTATCTGCTGTAAACTTTTGGTAGCTATTCCTCCAGCTGTTGTTTGTAATAATTGTCATGACAAACTTGTTAAAGCAGATAATATTTCCTTTAGTGATGTACCATTGCCTGTTGCAGTTCCCTCAACATCTAAGGTGCAGAATGTTCCTGATAACATAAGAGATTTTGTTTCTGAATCCATAAAGAAGGCTTTGTCTGTTATTTCTCCTTCTAGTAAACGTAAAAAGTCTTTTAAATCTTCTCTCTCTACAGATGAATTTTTAAATGAACACCATCATTCTGATTCTTTGGACTCTTCTGGTTCAGAGGATTCTATCTCAGAGATTGATGCTGATAAATCTTCATATTTATTTAAGATGGAATTTATTCGCTCTTTACTTAAAGAAGTACTAATTGCTTTAGAAATAGAGGATTCTAGTCCTCTTGATACTAATTCTATACGTTTGGATAAGGTTTTTAAAGCTCCTGCGGTTATTCCAGAAGTCTTTCCTGTTCCTAATGCTATTTCTGCAGTAATTTCTAAGGAATGGGATAAATTGGGTAATTCATTTACTCCTTCTAAACGTTTTAGGCAATTATATCCTGTTCCGCCTGACAGGTTAGAATTTTGGGACAAAATCCCTAAAGTTGATGGGGCTATTTCTACCCTTGCTAAACGTACTACCATTCCTACGTCAGATGGTACCTCGTTTAAGGATCCTTTAGATAGAAAAATTGAATCTTTTCTAAGAAAAGCTTATCTATGTTCAGGTAATCTTCTTAGACCTGCTATATCATTGGCTGATGTTGCTGCAGCTTCAACTTTTTGGTTGGAAACTCTAGCGCAACAAGTAACAAATCGTGATTCTCATGATATTATTATTCTTCTCCAGCATGCTAATAATTTCATCTGTGATGCCATTTTTGATATTATTAGAGTTGATGTTAGGTTTATGTCTCTGGCTATCTTAGCCAGAAGAGCTTTATGGCTTAAGACCTGGAATGCTGATATGGCTTCTAAATCAACTCTACTTTCCATTTCTTTCCAGGGAAACAAATTATTTGGTTCTCAGTTGGATTCTATTATTTCAACTGTTACTGGTGGGAAAGGAACTTTTTTACCACAGGATAAAAAGTCTAAAGGTAAAAACAGGGCTAACAATCGTTTTCGTTCCTTTCGTTTCAACAAAGAACAAAAGCCTGATCCTTCGTCCTCAGGAGCAGTTTCAGTTTGGAAACCATCTCCAGTCTGGAATAAATCCAAGCCTGCTAGAAAGGCAAAGCCTGCTTCTAAGTTCACATGAAGGTACGGCCCTCATTCCAGTTCAGCTGGTAGGGGGCAGGTTACGTTTTTTCAAAGAAATTTGGATCAATTCTGTTCACAATCTTTGGATTCAGAACATTGTTTCAGAAGGGTACAGAATTGGTTTCAAGATGAGACCTCCTGCAAAGAGATTTTTTCTTTCCCATGTCCCAGTAAATCCAGTGAAAGCTCAAGCATTTCTGAATTGTGTTTCAGATCTAGAGTTGGCTGGAGTAATTATGCCAGTTCCAGTTCCGGAACAGGGGATGGGGTTTTATTCAAATCTCTTCATTGTACCAAAGAAGGAGAATTCCTTCAGACCAGTTCTGGATTTAAAATTATTGAATCGTTATGTAAGGATACCAACGTTCAAGATGGTAACTGTAAGGACTATATTGCCTTTTGTTCAGCAAGGGAATTATATGTCCACAATAGATTTACAGGATGCATATCTGCATATTCCGATTCATCCAGATCATTATCAGTTCCTGAGATTCTCTTTTCTAGACAAGCATTACCAATTTGTGGCTCTACCGTTTGGCCTTGCTACAGCTCCAAGAATTTTCACAAAGATTCTCGGTGCCCTTCTGTCTGTAATCAGAGAACAGGGTATTGTGGTATTTCCTTATTTGGACGATATCTTGGTACTTGCTCAGTCTTTACATTTAGCAGAGTCTCATACGAATCGACTTGTGTTGTTTCTTCAAGATCATGGTTGGAGGATCAATTTACCAAAAAGTTCTTTGATTCCTCAAACAAGGGTAACCTTTCTGGGTTTCCAGATAGATTCAGTGTCCATGACTCTGTCTTTAACAGACAAGAGACGTCTAAAATTGATTACAGCCTGTCGAAACCTTCAGTCTCAATCATTCCCTTCGGTAGCCTTATGCATGGAAATTCTAGGTCTTATGACTGCTGCATCGGACGCGATCCCCTTTGCTCGTTTTCACATGCGACCTCTTCAGCTCTGTATGCTGAACCAATGGTGCAGGGATTACACGAAGATATATCAATTAATATCTTTAAAACCGATTGTTCGGCACTCTCTAACGTGGTGGACAGATCACCTTCGTTTAATTCAGGGGGCTTCTTTTGTTCTTCCGACCTGGACTGTAATTTCAACAGATGCAAGTCTCACAGGTTGGGGAGCTGTGTGGGGATCTCTGACGGCACAAGGAGTTTGGGAATCTCAGGAGGTGAGATTACCGATCAATATCTTGGAACTCCGTGCAGTTTTCAGAGCTCTTCAGTTTTGGCCTCTTCTGAAGAGAGAATCGTTCATTTGTTTTCAGACAGACAATGTCACAACTGTGGCATACATCAATCATCAAGGAGGGACTCACAGTCCTCTGGCTATGAAAGAAGTATCTCGAATTTTGGTTTGGGCAGAATCCAGCTCCTGTCTAATCTCTGCGGTTCATATCCCAGGTGTAGACAATTGGGAAGCGGATTATCTCAGTCGCCAAACGTTGCATCCGGGCGAATGGTCTCTTCACCCAGAGGTATTTCTTCAGATTGTTCAAATGTGGGGGCTCCCAGAGATAGATCTGATGGCCTCTCATCTAAACAAGAAACTTCCCAGGTATCTGTCCAGATCCCGGGATCCTCAGGCGGAGGCAGTGGATGCATTATCACTTCCTTGGAAGTATCATCCTGCCTATATCTTTCCGCCTCTAGTTCTTCTTCCAAGAGTAATCTCCAAGATTCTGAGGGAATGCTCGTTTGTTCTGCTAATAGCTCCGGCATGGCCTCACAGGTTTTGGTATGCGGATCTTGTCCGGATGGCATCTTGCCAACCATGGACTCTTCCGTTAAGACCAGACCTTCTGTCACAAGGTCCTTTTTTCCATCCGGATCTGAAATCCTTAAATTTAAAGGTATGGAGATTGAACGCTTGATTCTTGGTCATAGAGGTTTCTCTGACTCCGTGATTAATACTATGTTACAGGCTCGTAAATCTGTATCTCGAGAGATATATTATAGAGTCTGGAAGACTTATATTTCTTGGTGTCTTTCTCATCATTTTTCTTGGCATTCTTTTAGAATACCGAGAATTTTACAGTTTCTTCAGGATGGTTTAGATAAGGGTTTGTCCGCAAGTTCTTTGAAAGGACAAATCTCCGCTCTTTCTGTTCTTTTTCACAGAAAGATTGCTATTCTTCCTGATATTCATTGTTTTGTACAAGCTTTGGTTCGTATAAAACCTGTCATTAAGTCAATTTCTCCTCCTTGTAGTTTGAATTTGGTTCTGGGAGCTCTTCAAGCTCCTCCGTTTGAACCTATGCATTTATTGGACATTAAATTACTTTCTTGGAAAGTTTTGTTCCTTTTGGCCATCTCTTCTGCTAGAAGAGTTTCTGAATTATCTGCTCTTTCTTGTGAGTCTCCTTTTCTGATTTTTCATCAGGATAAGGCGGTGTTGCGAACTTCTTTTGAATTTTTACCTAAAGTTGTGAATTCCAACAACATTAGTAGAGAAATTGTGGTTCCTTCATTATGTCCTAATCCTAAGAATTCTAAGGAGAAATCGTTGCATTCTTTGGATGTTGTTAGAGCTTTGAAATATTATGTTGAAGCTACGAAATCTTTCCGTAAGACTTCTAGTCTATTTGTTATCTTTTCCGGTTCTAGGAAAGGCCAGAAAGCTTCTGCCATTTCTTTGGCATCTTGGTTGAAATCTTTAATTCATCTTGCCTATGTTGAGTCGGGTAAAATTCCGCCTCAGAGAATTACAGCTCATTCTACTAGGTCAGTATCTACTTCCTGGGCATTTAGGAATGAAGCTTCGGTTGACCAGATCTGCAAAGCAGCAACTTGGTCCTCTTTGCATACTTTTACTAAATTCTACCATTTTGATGTGTTTTCTTCTTCTGAAGCAGTTTTTGGTAGAAAAGTTCTTCAGGCAGCGGTTTCAGTTTGAATCTTCTGCTTATGTTTTTTGTTAAACTTTATTTTGGGTGTGGATTATTTCAGCAGGAATTGGCTGTCTTTATTTTATCCCTCCCTCTCTAGTGACTCTTGTGTGGAAAGATCCACATCTTGGGTAGTCATTATCCCATACGTCACTAGCTCATGGACTCTTGTTAATTACATGAAAGAAAACATAATTTATGTAAGAACTTACCTGATAAATTAATTTCTTTCATATTAACAAGAGTCCATGAGGCCCACCCTTTTTTGTGGTGGTTATGATTTTTTTGTATAAAGCACAATTATTCCAATTCCTTATTTTATATGCTTCGCACTTTTTTTCTTATCACCCCACTTCTTGGCTATTCGTTAAACTGATTTGTGGGTGTGGTGAGGGGTGTATTTATAGGCATTTTAAGGTTTGGGAAACTTTGCCCCTCCTGGTAGGAATGTATATCCCATACGTCACTAGCTCATGGACTCTTGTTAATATGAAAGAAATGAATTTATCAGGTAAGTTCTTACATAAATTATGTTTTATGTAAGAACTTACCTGATAAATTCATTTCTTTCATATTAGCAAGAGTCCATGAGGCCCACCCTTTTTGTGGTGGTTATGATTTTTGTATAAAGCACAATTATTCCAATTCCTTATTTTTTATGCTTTCGCACTTTTGTCTTATCACCCCACTTCTTGGCTATGCGTTAAACTGATTTGTGGGTGTGGTGAGGGGTGTATTTATAGGCATTTTGAGGTTTGGGAAACTTTGCCCCTCCTGGTAGGAATGTATATCCCATACGTCACTAGCTCATGGACTCTTGCTAATATGAAAGAAATCAATTTATCAGGTAAGTTCTTACATAAATTATGTTTTTTCTTAAAATCTGCTTTAGCATGTAAAAATGTTTATGTACAGAAAAATAAACTACCCAATGGCTTTAGTAAAGATAATTTTCTGCCTTCAATATTACTTCAAAGCAGCTGCAAGACCACATTTTTTAGATGCCTCACCAGAGCTCCATCATAGAAATAGCACTATGAAGGCAACTCCCAAGCAAGCGATCGCTATAACAGCGTGTCCCAGTAATCCCATGCCTGTCAGTGTTGCATTTGTGGTTCCTCTGGTACATGAGATACATTCTGAGATCAGCATGTATCTCAAGCTGTTGCTGGATGCCTGCATATGATGATGTCCAGCAATAAGGCAGTAACAGTCAAGTATGATTGTTGCTGTGTATAGAACCACAGTGACAGCCAATCACTGCAATTGTATACTTTAATGCAGCCTAGAGATACTGGCATGCTGGTATTAGGCCCAGTGGGCTATCACTGAATGCCTCAAGAGTGAGGTAGTTAAAGTGCCCCATCCATGGTCATGTGATCACTGTGACAATGGCTTGACTAGGTAAACAATAGCTTGTCTTGGTCCCTCCTCTCACCTCTTTGTCAGCACCTCTAATCTGCTCACAGAGAGGACACAGTTGATACAAAGTGTGTCTAAATGGCTCTAGATAAATGCCCTGGGGTGTCTAGTTTCTACTAATAAATACATTTATGTAGCGGTTTTAGATTCAGTGACTGCAATTAAACTTACAGCCCAGAACATTTTGCAAACTTTTAGCTTTAATGGGACATTAAACAGCTGAGTACAACTCCAGTAGCGGTTACTACTCCCTGTGCTCCCTGTGAAACTGCACTGCTTCTGTCACATGATGCAGCAATACATGAGCTACAAGATGGCGGCGCTCAGTATAAAGTGCAGAGTTTTACCAACTGGATTCTATAATGAGTTAAAATAAGAGAATGGCTTTAAAAAAAACTGCAGGTACAGGAAAAAACAATAGCATGGTGAGTAGTAAACAGTTACTGTAGTTATACCCAGCAGTTTAAAGGGATATAAAAGGCAACATTTGTTATTTAATAATTCCACAATTCAGTGTAAACATGTATAATGCTTAAATACCTTATATCTTGTAAAATCCACAGATATCTATCTGGCTATCCTAAAGGGGACGCACTAAAAAACTTCAAACAGGGGAATGATGAAAAATGAAGTAATAATGTGAATGTTGTAAATAGCAACTGAAAACTATGCAGAGTAATGATCAATTGTTTGAAAACAAGGCTAAATAAAATTGGAATAAAATAAATAAAAAAATATATAGTTATAGTAAAGTTTGCAATATGTTTATATAATCACAAAGTCAATTGTGATACATCTGTACTGTACCAATACTGAACCAGGCCAATATAAAGGACAACTTCCAAATATAAAAAGTTAAAAACAATCCTTTTTTGTTCTTACAACGCGTTTCTTGACCACATACACTGGTCGTTTCCTTTATGCAATAAAACAAATAAAAACAATAGTGATTAACCTCTTTAAATACATATGGTATAATTAAGACAGGAAGTTGTACTTTAAAATATTTAAACAAAAAATCACAAAGCTAATGTCATAATGGTGTTTGAGCCCTATATGATATGGTCTCAAATATAAACATATTCCTGAATAAAAGAAAAGTAGAGTGTTAGTGAGGTAGTATAATCCCAACTGAAGGGAAAGGGATAATAGTCAGTGGTGTACAAGATAAATAAGTATGGTATATAATAAGGAATAATCTGTTATTTCATGTGAATATGCATGCTAATGATAATTGGTTCTGTACTACAAATGGAATATATCATATATACACAGATATATGATATATTCCATTTGTAGCACAGAACCAATTATCATTAGCACCATCCACACCTCACTATCATCACACACACATTCACGTAAAATAACAGATTATTCCTCATTATATACCATACTTATTTACCTTTTACACCACTCACTATTATCCCTTCCCTTCATTTGGGATTATACTTCCTCACTATCACTCTACTTTTCTTTTATTTAGGAATATGTTTGTTTTTGAGACCATATCATGTATGGCTCAAACACCATTATGACATCAGCTTAGTGATTTATTTGTTTATTTATATTCACAATGCAGATTCTAGTTTTTTATCTTTTATACCATGACATCCACATCACACAACGTCCCACACTCGTGCACAATTACACATGTGAACATCACACTGAATCAATATAGTGTTTGTCACAATATACATTTTTTATATTCTATTCACACTCCCTTTTTGTCAACACTAGACTTATTCTGCGATTTGTCTCAATATATTTTTACTTATTATTTACACTTCCTTTTTGACAACATAAGACCAATTTTTGGACAAACCACATCTAAATTTTTTTTCACAACACACAACATTCTACACTCATGCGCGATCATGTATATGAACATCACAATGCTCAAAATTAATTTTGAAACCAACCTCATCTGATAACTTTTTCCCCTATTACTTCAAAATTGGCCCAGAGATGGAAACACCATTTTTGAATACATTTCACTTCTATATTATCGTTTGAATTTCAAAACTATTTAGTTTTCTTATTTGATATACACACTGTGAATATACATGTAAAAACTGGATTATCATAATTATAGGTCTCAAATATATGGTTGTTTTTATGCTCTTTTAAATGTATTGACGATGTATGAGGCATATATATCTCTAATCAATCATATATGGACAAAAAAGATAATTGTCTTAATATTCATATTATGGCCTTTTTGATTAGATCATACACAAGTCTTGATGTACATAAGCATCAAACATATGGTTTACAAGAATTGTTAGTTTGTGACATTTTCCAGTCAATCATATATGTAGGATTAGATCATTGTTTCAGAATTCATAGTTCTGCCCTTTTATGAGACGATATACAAACCGTACTGTTTTTTCACAAACTACATACAAAAGTTTTCTAATATACAGGGAGTGCAGAATTATTAGGCAAATGAGTATTTTGACCACATCATCCTCTTTATGCATGTTGTCTTACTCCAAGCTGTATAGGCTCGAAAGCCTACTACCAATTAAGCATATTAGGTGATGTGCATCTCTGTAATGAGAAGGGGTGTGGTCTAATGACATCAACACCCTATATCAGGTGTGCATAATTATTAGGCAACTTCCTTTCCTTTGGCAAAATGGGTCAAAAGAAGGACTTGACAGGCTCAGAAAAGTCAAAAATAGTGAGATACCTTGCAGAGGGATGCAGCACTCTTAAAATTGCAAAGCTTCTGAAGAGTGATCATCGAACAATCAAGCGTTTCATTCAAAATAGTCAACAGGATCGCAAGAAGCGTGTGGAAAAACCAAGGCGCAAAATAACTGCCCATGAACTGAGAAAAGTCAAGCGTGCAGCTGCCAAGATGCCACTTGCCACCAGTTTGGCCATATTTCAGAGCTGCAACATCACTGGAGTGCCCAAAAGCACAAGGTGTGCAATACTCAGAGACATGGCCAAGGTAAGAAAGGCTGAAAGACGACCACCACTGAACAAGACACACAAGCTGAAACGTCAAGACTGGGCCAAGAAATATCTCAAGACTGATTTTTCTAAGGTTTTATGGACTGATGAAATGAGAGTGAGTCTTGATGGGCCAGATGGATGGGCCCGTGGCTGGATTGGTAAAGGGCAGAGAGCTTCAGTCCGACTCAGACGCCAGCAAGGTGGAGGTGGAGTACTGGTTTGGGCTGGTATCATCAAAGATGAGCTTGTGGGGCCTTTTCGGGTTGAGGATGGAGTCAAGCTCAACTCCCAGTCCTACTGCCAGTTTCTGGAAGACACCTTCTTCAAGCAGTGGTACAGGAAGAAGTCTGCATCCTTCAAGAAAAACATGATTTTCATGCAGGACAATGCTCCATCACACGCGTCCAAGTACTCCACAGCGTGGCTGGCAAGAAAGGGTATAAAAGAAGAAAATCTAATGACATGGCCTCCTTGTTCACCTGATCTGAACCCCATTGAGAACCTGTGGTCCATCATCAAATGTGAGATTTACAAGGAGGGAAAACAGTACACCTCTCTGAACAGTGTCTGGGAGGCTGTGGTTGCTGCTGCACGCAATGTTGATGGTGAACAGATCAAAACACTGACAGAATCCATGGATGGCAGGCTTTTGAGTGTCCTTGCAAAGAAAGGTGGCTATATTGGTCACTGATTTCTTTTTGTTTTGTTTTTGAATGTCAGAAATGTATATTTGTGAATGTTGAGATGTTATATTGGTTTCACTGTTAAAAATAAATAATTGAAATGGGTATATATTTGTTTTTTGTTAAGTTGCCTAATAATTATGCACATTAATAGTCACCTGCACACACAGATATCCCCCTAAAATAGCTATAACTAAAAACAAACTAAAAACTACTTCCAAAACTATTCAGCTTTGATATTAATGAGTTTTTTGGGTTCATTGAGAACATGGTTGTTCAATAATAAAATTAATCCTCAAAAATACAACTTGCCTAATAATTCTGCACTTCCTGTATAGTATAGATGTAATATGAAAGGTTCAAGTTTTATCATTTTGACGTCCGACACAATGTAAACAATTGCATGTGACTAATACAATGTATTCCATTGGTTATTTTAAAAGTACAACTTCCTGTCTTAATTATACCATATGTATTTAAAGATGTTAATCATAATTTGTTTTTTTATTTGTTTTATTGCCTGAGGAAACAACCAGTGTATGTGGTCGAGAAACGCGTTGCAAGGAACAATAAAGGATTGTTTTTAACTTTTTATATTTGGAAGTTGTCCTTTATACTGGCCTGGTTCAGTATTGGTCATTAATCATTTCGCCTTTCACACTTCGCTGTTCGTTGGGAGACAGTTGGAGCCTCCTTGGGACCGTAGCTGAGAACACACGCAGAGGAACACAACAAATCCATTGCCAGTTAGCTAACCGTTGCATAGTGCTAGCCTGCCTTCAGGTACTGGTCAAAGTACGGTGCCACCTATCTGGTGTCCTATTTGCATTTACCTTTGCATACTAGCATTCTGAAATGCACTATGAGGCACCCCTTTCTTCTTTTCTTACGTTCTATCTTGTGTTTTCCTATTTCCATACTTACCGTGGGACTAATTTGCCTAGCCCAATTATGGTGGGCAACCTAGGTTCTCTGCTTGGCGAACGTGCACGAACTGGTGCATGCACAATGAGTAAATTATTGATGTCAAGGTCTTAGCTCCCACGTGACCACCGTCAGCAACATAGAAAGCGGTGCAACTTAGCAAACACCCCTAGATAAACGAGCAATAAATTGAATTATATTAAAGCTGCATATAGTGCCTAAAACATTATCGCATTGCTAGACTGAAGATTATGATTGATGTGATGAAGGAACATAAGAGTCCTTTTGCGCAAACATTATTTTATGGGCTACATTTTTAGGAAATGCACATGCGATTGTTAGCTCACACAACCCTCATTATTATGCAGATTTAAGCACTGTGATTGGCTATTCTTTATTGAACAAGTCACAACCATTTTATGGGCTGTATTATTTGGCGTCAGGTTATAAATTTAAAATATATATTTTTCTGAGGATAGCAGCTTCGTTTCCAAAATGAAGTGTAATGTGCACATGGTTAAATAATGTTTCTCTTGTTAAGTGTATCCAGTCCACGGATCATCCATTACTTATGGGATATTCTCCTTCCCAACAGGAAGTTGCAAGAGGATCACCCACAGCAGAACTGCTATATAGCTCCTCCCCTAACTGTCATACCCAGTCATTCTCTTGCAAGCCTCAACCAAGATGGAGGTCGTAAGAGGAGTGTGGTGTTTTATACTTAGTTTATTGTTCAATCAAAAGTTTGTTATTTTTAAATGTTGCCGGAGCGTACTGTTTATCTCAGGCAGTATTTAGAAGAAGAATCTGCCTGCGTTTTCTATAATCTTAGCAGAAGTAACTAAGATCCATGGCTGTTCTCACATATTCTGAGGAGTGAGGTAACTTCAGAGAGGGAATGGCGTGCAGGTTTTCCTGCAATAAGGTATGTGCAGTTAATATTTTTCTAGGGATGGAATTTGCTAGAAAATGCTGCTGATACCGAACTAATGTAAGTAAAGCCTTAAATGCAGTGATGGCTACTGGTATCAGGCTTATTAATAGAGATGCATACTCTTATAAAAATGTAATATAAAACGTTTGCTGGCATGTTTAATTGTTTTTATATGTATTTGGTGATAAAACTTATTGGGGCCTAGTTTTTTTCCACATGGCTGGCTTGAATTTTGCCTAGTAACAGTTTCCTTAGGCTTTCCACTGTTGTAATATGAGTGGGAAGGGCCTTTTTTAGTGCTTTTCTGTGCAGCTAAAAATACTGACAGAGACATTCAGTTTCCCTCTGCATGATCCAGGACATCTCTGGAGGGCTGAAAAGGCTTCAAAGTCGTTTTTGAGGGAGGTAAAAAGCCACAGTAGAGCTGTGGCAGTTGTTGTGACTGTTTGAAAAAAAAAAACAAAAAACATTTTTTGTCTTAGATTATTCCATTTTGGGTATTAAGGGGTTAATCATCCATTTGCAAGTGGGTGCAATGCTCTGCTAACTTGTTACATACACTGTAAAAATTTCGTTAGTGTAACTGCCATTTTTCACTGTTATTTCAAATTTTGACAACATTTGTGTTTCTTAAAGGTGCAGTAACGTTTTTTATATTGCTTGTAAACTTGTTTAAAGTGTTTTCCAAGCTTGCTAGTCTCATTGCTAGTCTGTTTAAACATGTCTGACACAGAGGAAACTACTTGTTCATTATGTTTGAAAGCCATGGTGGAGCCCCATAGGAGAATGTGTACTAAATGTATTGATTTCACCTTAAACAGTAAAGATCAGTCTTTAACTATAAAAGAAATATCACCAGAACATTCTGACGAGGGGGAAGTTATGCCGACTAACTCTCCCCAAGTGTCAGACCCTTCGCCTCCCGCTCAGGGGATGCACGCTAACATGGCTGCAATCATGAATAATACCCTGTCAGAGGTATTATCCAGGTTGCCTGAATTAAGAGGCAAGTGCGATTGCTCTGGGGTTAGGAGAAATACAGAGCGCGCAGATGCTGTAAGGGCCATGTCTGATACTGCGTCACAATATGCAGATCATGAGGACGGAGAGCTTCAGTCTGTGGGTGACATCTCTGATTCGGGGAAACCTGATTCAGAGATTTCTAATTTTAAATTTAAGCTTGAGAACCTCTGTGTGTTGCTTGAGGAGGTATTAGCTGCTCTGAATGACTGTAACACAGTTGCAGTACCAGAGAAATTGTGTAGGCTTGATAAATACTATGCGGTACCGGTGTGTACTGATGTTTTTCCTATACCTAAAAGGCTTACAGAAATTATTAGCAAGGAGTGGGATAGACCGGGTGTGCCTTTTTCCCCACCACCTATATTTAGAAAAATGTTTCCAATAGATGCCACTACACGGGACTTATGGCAGACGGTCCCTAAGGTGGAGGGAGCAGTTTCTACTTTAGCAAAGCGTACTACTATCCCGGTTGAGGACAGTTGTGCTTTTTCAGATCCAATGGATACAAAATTGGAGGGTTACCTTAAGAAAATGTTTATTCAACAAGGTTTTATTTTACAGCCCCTTGCATGCATTGCGCCTGTCACGGCCGCGGCGGCATTCTGGTTTGAGGCCCTGGAAGAGGCCATCCATACAGCTCCATTGACTGAAATTATTGACAAGCTTAGAACACTTAAGCTAGCTAACTCATTTGTTTCTGATGCCATTGTTCATTTGACTAAACTAATGGCTAAGAATTCCGGATTCTTCATCCAAGCGCGTAGGGCGCTATGGCTTAAATCCTGGTCAGCTGACGTGACTTCGAAGTCTAAATTACTCAACTTATTCGGGCCTGGTTTGAAGGAAATTATTGCTGACATTACTGGAGGTAAGGGTCACACACTTCCTCAGGACAGGGCCAAAGCAAAGGCCAAACAGTCTAATTTTCGTGCCTTTCGAAATTTCAAGGCAGGTGCAGCATCAACTTCCTCTGCTTCAAAACAAGAGGGAACTTTTGCTCAATCTAAGCAGGCCTGGAAACCTAACCAGTCCTGGAACAAAGGCAAGCAGGCCAGAAAGCCTGCTGCTGCCTCTAAGACAGCATGAAGGAACGGCCCCCTATCCGGCAACGGATCTAGTAGGGGGCAGACTTTCTCTCTTCGCCCAGGCGTGGGCAAGAGATGTTCGGGATCCCTGGGCGTTGGAGATCATATCTCAGGGATATCTTCTGGACTTCAAAGCTTCCCCTCCACAAGGGAGATTTCATCTTTCAAGGCTATCTGCAAATCAGATAAAGAAAGAGGCATTCCTACGCTGTGTGCAAGACCTCCTAGTTATGGGAGTGATCCATCCAGTTCCGCGGACGGAACAAGGACAGGGTTTTTATTTGAATCTGTTTGTGGTTCCCAAAAAAGAGGGAACCTTCAGACCAATTTTGGATCTAAATATCTTAAACAAATTCCTCAGAGTTCCATCTTTCAAAATGGAAACTATTCGGACCATCCTACCCATGATCCAAGAAGGTCAGTACATGACCACAGTGGACTTAAAGGATGCCTACCTTCACATACCGATTCACAAAGATCATCATCGGTTTCTAAGGTTTGCCTTTCTAGACAGGCATTACCAATTTGTAGCTCTTCCCTTCGGGTTGGCTACAGCCCCGACAATCTTTACAAAGGTTCTGGACTCACTTCTGGCGGTTCTAAGACCGCGAGGCATAGCGGTGGCTCCGTATCTAGACGACATCCTGATACAGGCGTCAAGCTTTCAAGTTGCCAAGTCTCATACAGAGATAGTTCTGGCATTTCTGAGGTCGAACGGGTGGAAAGTGAACGAGGAAAAGAGTTCTCTATCCCCACTCACAAGAGTCTCCTTCTTAGGGACTCTTATAAATTCTGTAGAAATGAAAATTTACCTGACGGAGTCCAGGTTATCAAAACTTCTAAATGCTTGCCGTGTTCTTCACTCCATTCCGCGCCCTTCGGTAGCTCAGTGTATGGAGGTAATCGGCTTAATGGTAGCGGCAATGGACATAGTGCCATTTGCGCGCCTTCATCTCAGACCGCTGCAATTATGCATGCTGAGTCAGTGGAATGGGGATTACACAGATTTTTCCCCTCTGCTTAATCTGGATCAAGAGACCAGAGATTCTCTTCTCTGGTGGTTGTCTTGGGTACACCTGTCCAAGGTTATAACCTTTCGCAGGCAAGATTGGACAATTGTAACAACAGATGCCAGCCTTCTAGGTTGGGGTGCAGTCTGGAATTCCCTGAAGGCACAGGGATCGTGGACTCAGGAGGAGAAACTCCTTCCAATAAATATTCTGGAGTTAAGAGCGATATTCAATGCTCTTCTGGCTTGGCCTCAGTTAGCAACACTGAGGTTCATCAGATTTCAGTCGGACAACATCACAACTTGATGGGGGAACTCCTAGTTCCCCCATCAAGGGGGAACTAGGAGTTCCCTAGCGATGTTAGAAGTCTCAAAGATAATTCGCTGGGCAGAGTACCACTCTTGCCACCTGTCAGCAATCCATATCCCAGGCGTGGAGAACTGGGAGGCGGATTTTCTAAGTCGTCAGACTTTCCATCCGGGGGAGTGGGAACTCCATCCGGAGGTGTTTGCTCAGTTGATTCATCGTTGGGGCAAACCAGAGTTGAATCTCATGGCGTCTCGCCATAACGCCAAGCTTCCTTGTTACGGATCCAGGTCCAGGGACCCGGAAGCGACGCTGATAGATGCTCTAGCAGCGCCTTGGTTCTTCAACCTGGCTTATGTGTTTCCACCGTTTCCTCTGCTCCCTCGACTGATTGCCAAAATCAAACAGGAGAGAGCATTGATGATTCTGATAGCACCTGCGTGGCCACGCAGGACTTGGTATGCAGACCTAGTGGACATGTCATCCTTTCCACCATGGACTCTGCCTATAAGACAGGACCTTCTGATACAAGGTCCTTTCAATCATCCAAATCTAATTTCTCTGAGACTGACTGCATGGAGATTGAACGCTTGATTCTATCAAAGCGTGGCTTCTCCGAGTCAGTCATTGATACTTTAATACAGGCACGAAAGCCTGTTACCAGGAAAATCTACCACAAGATATGGAGTAAATATCTTTATTAGTGTGAATCTAAGAATTACTCATGGAGTAAGGTTAGGATTCCTAGAATATTGTCTTTTCTCCAAGAGGGCTTGGACAAAGGATTATCAGCTAGTTCCTTAAAGGGACAGATTTCTGCTCTGTCTATTCTTTTGCACAAGCGTCTGGCAGAGGTTCCAGACGTCCAGGCATTTTGCCAGGCTTTGGTTAGAATTAAACCTGTGTTTAAACCTGTTGCTCCCCCGTGGAGCTTAAACTTGGTTCTTAAAGTTCTTCAAGGAGTTCAGTTTGAACCCCTTCATTCCATTGATATTAAACTTTTATCTTGAAAAGTTCTGTTTTTGATGGCTATTTCCTCGGCTCGGAGAGTCTCTGAGCTATCTGCCTTACAATGTGATTCTCCTTATCTGATTTTTCATGCAGATAAGGTAGTCCTGCGTACCAAACCTGGGTTTTTACCTAAGGTGGTTTCTAACAAGAATATCAATCAAGAGACTGTTGTTCCATCATTGTGTCCTAATCCTCCTTCAAAGAAGGAACGTCTTTTACATAATCTGGTCGTAGTCCGTGCCTTGAAGTTTTACTTACAAGCTACTAAAGATTTTCGGCAAACATCTACCCTGTTTGTCGTTTACTCTGGACAGAGGAGAGGTCAAAAAGCTTCGGCAACCTCTCTTTCCTTTTGGCTTCGGAGCATAATACGCCTAGCCTATGAGACTGCTGGACAGCAGCCCCCTGAAAGGATTACAGCTCATTCCACTAGAGCTGTGGCTTCCACTTGGGCCTTTAAAAATGAAGCCTCTGTTGAACAGATTTGCAAGGCCGCGACTTGGTCTTCGCTTCACACTTTTTCCAAATTTTACAAATTTGATACTTTTGCTTCTTCGGAGGCTGTTTTTGGGAGAAAGGTTCTTCAGGCAGTGGTTCCTTCCACTTAATCCTGCCTTGTCCCTCCCATCATCCGTGTACTTTAGCTTTGGTATTGGTATCCCATAAGTAATGGATGATCCGTGGACTGGATACACTTAACAAGAGAAAACATAATTTATGCTTACCTGATAAATTTATTTCTCTTGTAGTGTATCCAGTCCACGGCCCGCCCTGTCCTTTTAAGGCAGGTCTACATTTTAATTAAACTACAGTCACCACTGCACCCTATGGTTTCTCCTTTCTCTGTTTGTTTTCAGTCAAATGACTGGATATGACAGTTAGGGGAGGAGCTATATAGCAGCTCTGCTGTGGGTGATCCTCTTGCAACTTCCTGTTGGGAAGGAGAATATCCCATAAGTAATGGATGATCCGTGGACTGGATACACTACAAGAGAAATAAATTTATCAGGTAAGCATTATTTATGTTTTTTTATTTGTTCATTTTTTTAAACTTTTTTATAATTCTTTAATGTCCCTTTAAACAAATAATTACATCTTAGTATCTGGCCTATATTTGCTAAAAAAAATAGCTGTGGATCGAGATACATGAGATATTCCTAAAATCAGGATAATTAAACAGGGAAAAGCCTCCGTCCTTAAAGGGGCACTCAAGTTAAAATTAAACTTTCATGATTCAGATAGAGCATGACATTTTAAACAACTTTCTAATTTACTTCCATTAACAAAATGTGCAGTCTTTTTATATTTACTTATTTTGAGTCACCAGCTCCTACTGAGCATGTGGAAGAATTCACAGAATATACACCTATGCATTTATTGGCTGATGGCTGTCACATGATACAGGTGGAGTGGAAATAGACGCAACTTTGAATTTTCTCAGAAAAAAATCTACTACTCATTGAGGTTTAGACTAAGTGCTATTGCATTGTCTTTTTATCATGCATTTGTTGATTATGCAAATCTCCTGTGTTAACTGGTCCTTTAAAATTGCCACCCTTTCTAAACCCATGAACCACCTAATTACACAACAAACATCAAGGCTATATTTTAAGGTGATATGGTATATGAGAAGGCGTTCAACAGGGACGGGATAAATAATATAGATACATTGATATTAGTTGATGGCCTCTGTGCTCATGTGATTTGCTATGCAAGGCTAGTGGATAAAATGCATTGAGGATTATGGCTGCACAGTATTGGTATCATGATTATAGTTAAGGTGCAGTCATTATGTTCAAATGAACTATCTATTTCAAATACTGATTCGTTAATACTTGTAACTAAGTTTGCCAGCTGTCCTTCACAAAAATACTGTCAGTGACTGGGCACTATGGTAGGTAGGGTTGCACAATGCCCCCCCCCAAAGAACTCTGCCTGTTCTCCACCTCTAAGGTGGAGTATTTTAATCTCCCTGGTCTAGTCTGACCGGGGACATTGACAGCTCCTGCCCACGCCTGATAGGCTGTGCGTGGGGTTGCACGCAAACTCAAAGGAGCGCTTGTGTGCAATGTTAAATTCAGGCAGCGTATTGCTGTTCTCCAGAGGAGATCTTGGGCGGACAGGGGCAAATATATACGCTTAAAAAAGAAAAAAGAAAAACCAATGGCACTACTAGGTTAGGAGCAAGCTCTAGATCTCTTTATATAACGTGATCCGAAATATGTTCTAGATAGTATATATCTAATAATAGAGTCAGCGGTGCTGACGTCAGGTATATATAACCCTTATAGAACTATATTGATATTATCATTTTATTCTCAGCCTCAATAGAGGTGATTCTCATATACTGACCCCCTTATCGGTCCCAATAGCCTGCCATTTTTTTCTAATCGACACAATTACACCAATTTCAGTTTGTGTTTTTAACTATTTGTTGTTTTCCGCAAATTTTAACACTGTTTGACTAATAAACGTTAAGTTTTAATTTTAGTTAGGTAAGTGTATATTTAGAGACTGGTGCTATTTCTGAACGCATTTATATATTGAACTCTTTAGTATAATCCATTATACTTATTTAGCTCTTGAGTGCTACAAGTGTACTCTTTGTAGTGGTTATCTCTTTAACCACTATCCGCTTTTCTAAGCAAATATATACGCCCCTGTCCACCATGAATTGATAAATTGATCCCTTAAAGGCATTTTCATTAAAGTCATATATGTGCTAAACCTGTTTGTATATACTGAATATGTGTTCTCTACTAATCAATATTGTGATATAAACTGCTAATACATTGACTATTGATTATTTGTCTACGGAATCATGAACATTTTTCCATCCGTTACAAAGTTCTTTTACATTAGCTAACAATCAGAGATTTTAAAAAAATGGACATTAAAGTGTTAAGTATTTGTGCAAAGACTTTATTGGACAGCCTGCTAAAATACTGGACATAAATCTAGTGTTATCTTAATGTTTATTTATTTTTTTTTTTTTTTAACTTTAATCTTTTATTGAGGTTTAAGTAAATGTAACATCCAAGGTATGTCCATTAAAAATGATTGTACCATATCAGGGTGTATACAATTCTCATATGTCGCATATATGTCATCATTAGAATAACGGTAGTACTCATAGATTGTAGTTGTACATGGCGTTACCGTACTGTTGTAATGTACTATACATACATAATTGACATTAGTATATGGTAAAGCATTATCTGAGAAAAAGGTGAAACTGCAAGCACAATCTAGAAATACATGTCCTGAATCTTAATTGTTTATATAAAGGTAATGTAACTTGTAAACAAGATGTTAAACAGGGAGTAGCAGCATGAACCCTGTCTGCATGTGTGTAACTAGTAAGGACATATAGAGATGGGACCTCATTTTAGAATCTCAGTGAATGTTCCCCTCATTGCTCAGAGGGTCACTCTTGGACCCAGTTAATCTAGTGGTTCAAGGGCGAGGGGCCTTAGACTTTGTCCCGGTCACTCTTGGACTTTTGAATATAAGCACCTACTAGGATAATGATGTTCTTTAAAACCTTAGAGCATACAAGGAGGAGAGTGAGTAGAAAACAAGAATTAAATAATAGAAGTACTAGATATAGATACCTATGAACAGTAAAGGAAGACTTAATGGAGATGGGGTTGGTGTAGTTTGACTAAGATTTATCATTTAGGTGCATGTCCTTAATTGTATAGGCTCCCCTAGCAGTGTATCTGAAGCTGAGCTGGTTTGATAAACCACTTTATTTGGGAATCCTCTACTGACTGTATGCATTACCTATTGTAAATACAACTTACATTTAACTTAGTTGATCAGTCTGGGATGCTTATAAGGGTGCACACATGTGAAGAGAGCGTCTAATCTGAGAGACATAGTTCAAATAAGGGGGCCTCTGTTCTAAACTAGGTTTGGAAACTGTTGGATTAAAGGGACACTGAACCCAAACATTTTTTTTCTGTGATTCAGATCTTAATTATATTTACAGCTTTGGTAAACCCCAGCCCCACTATGCAACTTGATTTGGTTATATAATTTATCTTCCTTATTGCTACATATATTCCTCATAGACCCAGTTGTATGACTGCCGGCAGGCTATTAAAATGTATGTATAATGCTCTACCAGTTGGTTTACTTAAAGGGACACTGAACCCAAATTTTTTTCTTTTGTGATTCAGATAGAGCATGCAAATTTAAGCAACTTTCTAATTTACTCATATTATCAATTGTTCTTAGTTCTCTTGCTATCTTTATTTGAAAAGCAGGAATGTAAGTTTAGATGCCTGCCCATTTTTGGTGTACAACCTGGGTTGTTCTTGCTGATTGGTGGATTACTTTAACCAACCAATAAACAAGTGCTGCCCAGGGTCTGAACCAAAAAATAGCTTAGATGCCTTCTTTTTCAAATAAAGATAGCAAGAGAATGAAGACAAATTTATAATAGGAGTAAATTAGAAAGTTGCTTAAAATTGCATGCTCTATCTGAATCACAAAAGAAAAAAATTGGGTTCAGTGTCCCTTTAAGTAAACCAACTGGTAGAGCATTATACATACATTTTAATAGCCTGCCGGCAGTCATACAACTGTGTCTATGAGGAATATAAGTGGCAATAAGGAAGATAAATTATATAACCAAATCAAGTTGCATAGTGGGGCTGGTGTTTACCAAAGCTGTTAAATATAATTAAGATAAAAATGAGTATACATGTAGATAGATAATCTAATAACATTGTATAAACTGAGTTAAGTATATTAGTGGTTTGAAAGGCTAAATTAATATATATATATACATATATTTTCAAATACATGTATGTCCAACTCGGAACCTCATTCGCTTTTTCCAATTATAGAAAGCAATGGTTATCTTGAGGTTTCTGCCTAACTAAAAGGACTATGTCAGGTCTTATCACATTCATTAGGAAGCTTATAGTCAGATACCTCTATCACAGTATAGCAGGCAGTCCAATTTAACCTATACCATGGCGGCAGATTGGGTTAGGAATAGTCACTTCAGCTTGTAATAAAGAGACTCTGGTATGGCAACCTCTGTGGTATAGGGTGTAGTAGGATGGATGTTGAGAGGCTTTAATCACGATCACAGAAGCTGTCTGACCAAGTCCAGATTGTGCACAATATCGTCGTGGCATATCTGGGAGCCAGCCGCATCCCCCAGCCTACCAGACCAGCACACAAGCTTGTCGTAGTGATGATGAGGCTCAGTCATGGAACAATTCGCCTTCTTACTTAGCAACTCTTGAGCCGCATAGAGGCCTCCATCCGTGCTATTACCCACATCGGGAATGGATAGGTCTCCTCTTGTGTATGCCTCCTGTGTAAAACCTGACACGTGCTTCTGTGGGTTCCCTGCCTTAACCACCATGTCGGTTTTGTGTGCTGACGTTCTCAACGATGGTGCCGGTGGTTGTAGACCCAAGGCGATTGAGTATTATGCTGACTCTCAGGATCACATTTCTACTCTTTTTTCCAATGAGAAACTGTCTGCCAGCTTGTCTCTAGTCCACACTATGTTGATCAGGCTGTTTATTCTTTTGCAGAATGCCACCTCAAAGCTCTCTAATAACACCTGCACTGTGCAATTAAACACCTCCATTTCCATATTTAAGGATATATGGTACCTAGTAGTAGATTAATTTAGTTGATAAAGTCCTCCTATATATTACCTGGGTTACCAGGGGGTGGGAGGGATAGTTGTAAAAGTTATTGTATGGCCGCCGCCCAGCTACTTTTAACGGTCCGGATTAGAATCTCTGCTGGATCAAATGTTATAAAATGAATGCCATTTGAGTCTGCAA